>NC_088926.1:20507500-20537500 GCF_038396675.1 Hydra vulgaris | reverse complement strand
CAATTGGTATAAGAGTTTATAAAATGTTTTTTTTTTCAATTACTTGCATAAGTTCAATAGATCAGTGGTTTAATGCGCTGTCATTGGTGTGGTTTTGTGAGGCTTCAAATCTGCCTCTTAACGCAATACATTTTCAATTTTTTCAATCTGGCCGTGTATATTTAAAGCAAAAAAATTAATATTGCAAAAGAGACTTTTAATTGTTAAAATGAAAATTAAAGTTTTTTTCTAGTTAGAGACTCTTCTTTTTTTTATCTCTACAGCAGCACCTTGTGGAATAGCAGGACTGTCTTATTAAATTTTTAATTATGCTTCAGACCATCCGCAATTTTATTAGGACTAATTACCTGAGCACGTTAATAGCATAAGTATCTCAATCATGATTCATGCGCAACAAATTTCTTCTGGTGTTTTGATGTTTTTAGAATTTTTAAACTTTTTAAAAAAATAATTTCTTTTTTTTTTTATATTGTACAATATCTTTATATATGTTATGTATATAATATCTATAAAACTTCAAAAGTGTTTTATTTTGTATTTAAGAAAAATTTAAAAAGATTTAAAAAAAAAAGAAGACAGTGGTAGGATCCGAACCAACACTTTTTGCTTCAGTGGCTAAGTGGTTAACTCGAGCTAACCACTCTGCCACGCAGGCGTGTCTGACATAAAATTTTAAAACTATTTAACAAACAAAAGACTTTGTAAAATGGAAATAAAACTTGATATATGATTTAATATGTTTTAACATTACTTATTTATGTAAGTTAGATATTTGCATACACTTTCATTCACGTTTTCTTATATGAAAAGATTTTTCTTACCACTACCTTGGTTGCAATGGTTGCCAAGAGTCCTGTGTAAAACACGCTTAAAAGGGCAGATTCCTGGATATTATTGATATTATTGACTTAAATAGCAATTGGAGTTTAATTTTCCCTGGTGCTGTGAAGCCACATTAATTTTTGCTTTATTTTTATATTCACCTTATAATAATAATGTTACTGAAATGTAACAGAGAATTTTTTCTAGGCGGGTGCAAGTCTTTTTTTATTTGTAATTAGTCAATAGGAAATATCTTTGATATAAAATACAATAAATTTTCTTTGTTACTAGTTGGTTCACCGCTTGCTAAAAGTAAAGATTTATTTGTCACAAAAATTGAATGCAGTCCCATTCTTGGTGGTTTCGGTATTATTCTATCTGATGGAAGAGGTGGATTTCTCACCTCATCAACTGTTGAATCTAAAACTGAGGTTTAGTTGCAAATAATAATTTTTTAAATAAATATAATAATTGTTTTGTTAAAATAAATGTAATTAACAGAGATGCGGAGTCCCACAAAGGACTCCGGATTTCATTCCGGAAGTAACAAAAAGATTACTTTCTAGTTTTTGGTATCCAGGAGCTCTACAAATATAAAAAAGCTTATGAGCTAC
Organism: Hydra vulgaris; assembly: GCF_038396675.1. NCBI lineage: Eukaryota > Metazoa > Cnidaria > Hydrozoa > Anthoathecata > Hydridae > Hydra > Hydra vulgaris. Next base: position 20,536,064 of record NC_088926.1, on the reverse strand, counting down.
TAATGGGGAAAAAATCAAGACTTATAGGTCAGAAGAACAAATCGGTTTTTGAACACAGAGTCCTTAGGTATAATACTGGAAATACTCTGGGACTCCAGGACTCCAGGACTCCGGACTTAAAAACAATAAGTTCCAAGTCATTAAATATCATAAATTTTTTTCTTATAGCAGATCATTAATCAAACAACATGTTTAGAGCTTCTGGACACCAGAGACTTTAAAAAAATAAAGTTATAAAGGCGGAGTCCTTTTGGGACTGCATCCCTGGTTATAAACAAATACAATTATTTGTTGTAGTATTTTTTTTAATTTTTTTTCTTGCAGTATTTATTATATTTAATCTTAAGAAGCTTTAAATTAAGTAATTTTTATACTTGTAAGAATTTTTAATGCTTTTTTGAGCTATTTCTTATTATTCATTATTTCCTTATTTTTATGTTTTTTCTAATTATAATAATTAGTAGTATTATAATAGTTTTTTTCTATTTATTATATTTATAGTATTTAAATCTGTTTATATAAATAAAAATTGCTTATTAGATACAAAATTTTGTTTTATACTAGTTACTAGCATATGTTTGTAACGTTAATGTTACAATAATATTCAAATAACAATAGCATATGTTTATGTTACAATAATATACACATAACAATAGCATATGTTTATGTTACAATAATATACACATAACAAGCGTCATTTATTACGTCATGAAAAAATTCTTTACACATAAAATTTTTTTGACTTTGCAAAAACTGTGCCTGTTTATTATCCAATAAATTAAGTTTTTTGACTTTTATATATATATATATATATATATATATATATATATATATATATATATATATATATATATATATATATATATATATATATATATATATATACTGTATATAATATAAGTCATGAAACCAACTTGTGCAATAATTTATGTAGCAGAGAAATGTATAGAAATTTCTAGAACATCGTAAACGTTGTGCGTTGTCAGCCAGGACAGTGACATCACAGTGATGTAATTGTTTGGGAAGCTTCTGTGGAGTTCTAAAATTTTCTTCAGCCGTTTTGCAGTCTGCTATAAACTGGTATATAAGCGAGGTGTTCAAAGTGGGTAGTTGAGTTTTAATTATCTTAATTTGGTGTCAACATTATTGTTGCCTTATTTTAATTATTGTGCATTCTCTATAGTTTAAGTATAAAGAGATCCTTTTATTATTTGGTAAGTTACATTTAACTCTTTTGCAAATTATAATTGAGCATATATTATTTTATTCGTGTCTGCCTTTTTCATTTTCTATAATCTTTATTTGCTTCTCTTGAAATAAAATATATTAACAATAACAGTTCAATTGAAAACTTAATAACAGTTTCTTTAAATTGTTACGTAATTAATATTGATGTTAAGGCCTTTCCTATTTCAGTTGCTTAGTAGAAGACAACATGTCGTTCAAAAAGAGCTCTTCTAACACGGGGAAGAACAAGGAAACCTGGACAAAGAACTTAGTCCAGTTTCAAGCCCCATCAAGAAGAGGCAATGTGGCAATTTATAAAGCTCCCTTGAGCAAACGGAGTCGCATGCCCCTGAAAAACCACGTCATCGGATGCTTCAAATTTCTTGAATCTACTGCCAAAGAATGGAGAGAGGTGATCCGTTTAACTGTTGTAGAGATTAAAGACCTATGGAGCGAAACGTTAAACTTCCCGCATGTATTTGATCAAGCCATTTGTGCAAAACTAGCAAAACTTCTGAAAGACTACAAGCGCTGCAGAAAAAAACAAAACTTTGATTTATTGAATGAACTGTTTGACATGACCAAGATGAAAGGCGAATGGTTGTGCAAAGAGGGTGAGAACCTCTACAAACTGCAAATTGAGAGCAAAGGTCATGTTGGTTATTTGACTGGTAAACCTGCTAGTGCCAATACCATACACCGACCCAAGCGAAAGAGGGCAATGGAAGCAACTGTGTCCACACTTACCAGCTTAGCGCTACCTGATTGTTCCGAAAGTAGCACGGACTCTTCCGAGAACAGTACAGACAGTCCTTGGGAGAATGATAATGCAGCATCAATGAGCAAAAGGAAGTATAACCCAACAGGCATTGTAAGAGGTCTTGTTACATGCTCAAAGCTATCATCCCATAGACCAGCAGTGGTGTGCCACCAGCTTTCTGGTGAGGGAATTGAAATCTTAACCCCATGTCAATCAGCAATCCACAAGGCTATCTACATAAGAGCTGCTCAGGTGAAGAAACACTTGGTGAGCACGCTTTATCTGGAGAAATGGAGCATACACTTTGATGGCAAACACATTGAGGGCTTTGAATATCAAGCTATGGTCCTCAAGAATGAATCTAAAGAAATTAAGTTGACTGCGCTAAAATTGGAAGATGGAAAGATTTTGAAGACCTATCTGAAGCTTTGAATGACTACCCAAAGCTCTCAATTGCTTGAAAACCCACTGGAAAATAGATGACTCTCCAATCAACATTGCCTGAAGCAACCAGTGCCGCAACAAGGACAACCTCCCACTTAGATTCATCCTCTCTAATGACATTATCATGAATATTTGGCTTCCTTGTGCATTTGATGATCCTATACAATGTTGTATGCATGTGACTCTACAGCTTGTGTTAAATTTTCTATCTGCTTACAGTGACTTCAAAAATTTGGCCAAAAAGCTAATAAATAAAATTCTTAAAATCATTTTGTGCGTGAGGTTTTTTTATCAAATCACCTTGAATAAAATATTTTATTTAATCTTAAATGAAAGCTCATCAAATTATGATACAGGGAAACAAGGTTGTATAAAAGTCATCACCCTTATATATATATATATATATATATATATATATATATATATATATATATATATATATATATATATATATATATATATATATATATATATATATATATATATATATACACACACATTATACATAATACATATATGTCATTACTACTACCAAATCATCAGTAGAACAGAAGGAAATCCATATTAATTGTTATTATTTATAGACTTTTTTAATGATGTTTAAAAAAATGTTTGGACAATAGTTAAATAGAAGGATCAGAGTAAACAAGCAGCACAAGGAGTACAAGCCGTAGAAGTGTTTCAGTAAGACAATTTATTAACTTGTTTTTCTGGTATCATAGGAAAAGTGTGTTATCATATAAGAGACTGCACTTTTCCTAATGAAGAAACGGTTTTTAAAAACAAGTAGTTGTCTCTCTTGGGGTATAATAATTAGAACAGACCCATTTTGAAATATGGTTTGTTCTTTGTTAATAGCACTATTAACAAAAAACAAACCATATTTCTAGAATTTATCTTTTGAGATTAAATACAAGTAATCCAAGAATAATTAACCTTAACATTAAACAAAACTTTTTTGCATCAATTTTTTATAATGACTAAATATTGTTTTTTTTATTAAGAGAATTTTTTGTGTGAAAAAGATGATAAAAGTGATTACATATTGTATTAGCAGTTCAGCAGGATGGAGAAGCCCTGAGATAGAGCGAGGTTTGATTTCAATTCCAATGGGCCTAATGGTAGATGTAAAAAGTGTGATAATAAAATGAATCTAATGTAGAAGTACTAAATAAAATTTTTAGTGAGGTCATAGCATGGAGTAAACCACCTAAAAGAGAACTAGAACAAATTAATTACAAGCTCAGGTCAAAGATAAGACACAAGTTAAGCAAAAGTGATCAAGTTTGCAATTGATTGGATTTGCAAGAAGAAAAAATGTGTTGGGTTTTTTGAAAAAAGATCAAGAGGTTGAAAATAGCTTTAAACTTTAGAGACATCTAGGCTAGTGGTACTAAAGACAAGCCCTTGGATTGTCTAGTACCACTAGCCTAGTACCACTAGACTCTAGTCCACCTGGCTCTAGTATCACACCCTCTGTGTGCAATATAGCATTGTATATACTTTAATATTTTACAAATGCTGATAGAGTCAGTTTCTCTGAGAGTTCATACATAGTTTTGTAATCCTTCTCAGTCTTAGAACCGTTAAACTGGATTTTAGAGCTGTACCTAAGGAAAAAAAAAACTTGTACAGCCATAACCAGAGTAACATCAATATGACACAGGTTAATATCTATGTCAACCTAATAGTTAAAGAATGGGTGCTGAGATGGTCAATAAAAACTTTTTGTTCAATTCTAAAGTCTTTGCTTATGAGGCTTTCTACAGGAAAGTTGCAAGATGCAGTTTATCACTGCCTTCCACAGGATAGTTGCAAGATGCAATTTATCACTGCTTTAGTTATTTTTATTGAGACAAGCTCTACATGTTGTGAAAATGAATATTCAAATGATAGACTATATTCTTGCATTTCAAAAGGTTATAAGCATTTTTTATTATTTTTTTCAGGACATTGTAGGAATATTTGCAAAGGATCTTACAAACGCTGTTTCATTGGCTATCAATATAAAGTATCAAATCATTGTGTTTGGTCAAAGCAAGTGAGTATTTAGTTATTGATTACTTATTTTATGATAGGGATATAGGGAGGGGTTATTCACTTGATGACAAAGTACATTAGAAAACAATATTTTCTAATATTTGATATAGGCCCTTAACCTTTTATTTTGCTGCGCACTATTTTTATGAGATGCAAGGTTTAAGAGAATAGGAAAAAAGATTGTTGTGGTTTTATCAGCTTTAAGGAAGTTCAGATTCCAAAAAGCTTATGTTTTTTAAAAGATTTTTTTAAAAAGGCCCCATTTAGCATGATTTTTTTTATTCAATATGCATGTTTAATAAAATAGTTTAAAAATAATTAATCTGATATATATATATATATATATATATATATATATATATATATATATATATTTATTTATATTATATATATATATAAATATATATATATAAATATATATATATAAATATATATATATATATAAATATATATATAAATATATATATATATATATATATATATATATATATATATATATATATATATATATATATATATGTATATATATATAAATATTCTATAACTATTTATACTAAAACAACAATTGATGTTACTGTTGCTGTTTGTCTGGTCTTGGTGTTGAGTTTGATATTTGTTTTGCTTTAAACTTTAACTTTCCTGTAATTGAAACTGAAGAGACTTTTAAAGTTTTTTTAGTTTTTTAATTTTTTATGACAAATTTGTTTAAAAAAAAATCAATAATTAGATGATTGTTATTTTCAAATAAATTTCTTGTTTAAAATTATTTAAAATTAGATTTATGTAATAAATTTTTTTAAAATTTGAAATCTTAATTATACTTTCTATTATATCATTTTACTCTATGGAATCTAAATTATACTTCCATAGTTAAATTGATAATTGAAGTTTGCTTTGCCACACCATAATTACTTAAAGTTAACTTAAGACTATTACAAACAATGAGTTTAAAAAAATTTGCTGTAACATTTTATTTTGCTAAATTAGGGTGATACAATAATAATTTCTTTCAAAAATGATATGTGAAATTTTTTCCAAACCATATATAATTGTATTCAAGAAGAAACAATTACCCATTACCATTAAAAAGACTGTTAAAAGTTATTAATGTTGTTATATTTCTACAAGTTTTTTTATTTACCATGATATTAAAAACTATAAATACAATAAAAAAATGTTTATAAAGCACTTTAACCCTAAGGAGTCTGGTGAAAGCTTGTTGGGTTTTAATTTAGTTTGAGTGATTTCTTTTAGGTTTTTTCAGTTGTGCTCCTTTCTCATTTTAAACTTTGCATTTGACCAGGAGCAACTAATAAGCTTAGCTATTTATTTCAATAGTGTTCTTTCTTCAGAAATTTAAAAATAGCCCTGTACAACAAATTGCTCTGCTGTTACACCTTTGCTGTGTGGGTAAAATATTGGTATTCAAGTAGAGTCTAAAGGCAATTCCTAACAAGGAAAAAAACAAAAAATAAAATTTATATGTAAATGCATACATATTATTGATGTTGAAAAAGAAAATCTTTAATGAAACAAACTTAGCCAATAGCCTGTAATCATCTCTTTTTGTTTTTTTAATTTATGCAAGATATTCTATGGTTCTTTTAGTTGTAGATAACTATCTTTCAGTTCCTTGTAAAGTAAAAATCAGTTAGAGTTGCCAATTTTGATGTTGTTAACAAGTAAAAAATTTTTTTTCAAAACAAGGTCCAAAATGTTAGCATTATACCTATATTGAGTTAAATAACTCAAACTATAAAATCTCTATTATTCTACCTGAACCATCATAAGATCCACCTGAAATAAAATAATCACCTAAAATAAAGTAATCATTCATTAAAATAAAGTCATCATCAGTAAATCACTCTAAGCAGCCGTGGCGCAGTGGTAGCGCACTTGCCTCCGAAACAAAGGATTTGTGGTTTAAACCCCACCTCTGGGCAAGTTTTGTGACATTGGTTAGGAAGGAGGCATGAACTTCCAATTAAATGCTCATCCGCGGTGCTCTGTGATAAGTCCGTAAGGACTTCTTGGGGCACCTAAATGAAATAAAATAAAAAGTAATCATTCATTAAAGTAAAGTAATCATTCATTAAAATAAAGTAATTAAATAATCACCTGAAATAAATCATTCATTAAAACACATAAAACTGTTAATAATAGTAAGAAGAATGGTTTAACATTAAAAAAGTCAGATTTTCAAAGTTTTTAAAATAGTATTCACTAATGCCATTTTCCGACTGGCAGGAAAAAAAAATTTACTCAAGTACTTGTTTAGTACTTATAAATTAGAGAGTCTTGGATAACACTTTTGTAAGAAGTTGTAGGACAGTTTAGGTGAGAAACAACATCAGCAGTACAAGCTGGAGTTATTAGGATGTCAAATGTCTAAATTTGACATCCTAATAAAATGTAATAAATACAAGCTGGAGTTATTAGAATGTTTATGTCTAACAATGGATTAACCAGTTTCTCTGGGATGACTGAATTCATTTGTTAATGACACTGTTAAAGATTTACTGCAAGTTTTTAATGTGCACTCAATACAAGTCTGTGATAAGTTTAAAGGTTAGATAATGACACACTCATAAGTTTTATTGAATTCAGATACTATCTATTTTGTTACAAATTTAATACTCTCTCTTTATATATATATATTGTGGTTTGTACAAAAGTTACACATTAAGAAAATGGTAACTTGAAGATAACAGGAAAAAAAATTATAACTTTTATTTAGCAGGTTGATTTTAAGAGAAAAGTTAACCCTTGGCTACTTTAAGATATACCTAGATAAACTAACTCTGACACAATCCAGTATATATTGATCTTATGGAAAAAAGTTCACCCTGGATCACAATGAAATTAAAAGTATATCTTGACAAACCATCTCCAGTGTTCTCCAGCATACTAGAAATGTCTCTCATATTATAAAAGTTAAAAGAAGTGATTGCCTGAAGATGTAAAGTAAATGAAATATAAAGTGTCGTCTGAAAAATGAATGAAAAAGTATTAGGCACCTCAAAATCATGTTTGATCACTGCAATGAAGTTTCTTAAAAGTGCAGGCTGCTTCCAAATTTGAATGTAGTTCAGTTCTGATTGATTACTTGTTTAAAAAAAGACAAGTTTTAATTGCCATCAGATAGAAAAGATACCAAAGCGAAATCATGACCAGGAAGAAATAGTTTGCCAAAGATGTGATTGCCTGCATTAAAATTTGCAAGGAAAATTGTGGATCATTTATGATCTTTAAGTCTTTCACTTTGGCTTACAGCACAATCAATAGTAATAATATTTTGTTTAAACAAAATGTAGTTTTCCTAAGTTCATCCAAGCTTATATGTTTGGGTGAAATTTAGGAAAATGGATGAAAGAAAAAGGGAGGTGTTAAATTTATAGTTTGCGATTGGTCAAGAAATAAGTAGCAGCTTTTATTAAAGAATAATTTGTTAATTAAATTATGAAAATATTTTATTAAGAATATATTATGTCAAAACAATGATGCCATTCTTTAATATGTTACCAAAGTAGATATTTAGCCAAATATCACAGAATGTATTCCAACTAAGGATTTTTTGGGTATTATCAAAGAAATGGTCTATGCAAAAAGCTGGCAAGCAAAAAATCTTAAAGAACTTTGTATTTGGGTAAATAGCTGTCTTGAGGAAATTGATAAAAAACATTGCTTAAGACCTTGCATAAGACCTCACCAAGTCAACTTGTTCTCAAAGTGGAAAAATCTGAAATATTAGCCTGATGTAAGAAATTTAATATTGAAACTAATAAAGTAATAAATACTCTATATATATACCTTTCTGTTTAGTTAGTATCTTAAAACTTTGTGTGTAATGGCAATTATAAGTTTTTATGGATTTTTATTGATCACCTGATAGAATCTAACTTGAATTATATGAGATTTAATAATCTGAGAATACTAGACCTGTCTGATGCTCAAGGTTGTGTTGCTTTTTAGTATTTTTTTTTAATTTCAAAAACAGCAGGGTTACTTTTAGTGAATAATTTAATGGGGATTTTGAATCTGCAAAAAAATTTTTTATAAATAATGTCTTGCTGGGTGGGTCAGCATTGTTTTGAATGGAAAAATGACTCAAATATGACAACTATAATTTAAAAAAAAAATTTTTTTTACTAAAACTTTTGATTAACTCAATAATTATTATGTTGAGTTTTAAGAAAATTGAATATTTGGTTCAGAAAGTTATAAAAATAAACAAAGGAGTTTTTGTGAAAGGTATTTTTACAAAAATCAGGCACTTTTTTAATATTTTAGACAAAGAATGTTACAATAAAGTGTGTTGTTTTTTTCCTGTTTTTATTGAACTTTAAAAGTAAGGGGAGTTCATTTTTGTGAAAAATTTTATGGGAAATCTGAATCTAGAAAAAAAAAAGAAAGAAGAAAAGATGTCTTGTTGGAAGAAACGCTTAGTTTTCAACAAGAAAATTACAAAATATGAATAATTAAAAGAAAAAATTATCAATTAAAAAAATTTTTTTTTATTATTTAATAAACTCAATATAAACTATGTTGAACTTTATGAAAGTGTCATATTTTGTTGAAAAGTAAAAAAAAAAAAACACATAAGGAGGGGTTTTTTGAAGGTTGTTTTTAGAAAAATGAGTCGATTTTTTCATATTTTAGACAGTGAATATTATCATAGGGTGCGCTGTCTTTTCTGAAATTAATAACAAGCCAAACATTTTTGTTATAACAAACAGTATATTATATACGAATACATTTTATAATATAAATCAGCTATATTAATGGGATTTATAGCAAAATGCATACTATTATGATTTTCTTAAAAAACAAATCTAACAAAAATATTTTTTCATATTTTAAGCTGCCTGATTATTTATATATATATATATATATATATATATATATATATATATATATATATATATATATATATATATATATATATATATATATATATATATATATATATATACATATATATATATATATGTATATATATATATATATATATATATATATATATATATATATATATATATATATATACATATACATGTCAAAATTGTTAGAAAAATATACAATAACTTTCTAAACGCTATACTCAAGCTAGAAATATTTGATGATTACTATTTCTGATCAAATATTAAATATGAGTTGTAGATATATTTAATTTGTAATACTCACAAGCGATTTAATTTCATAAAAATAACTACATTGACAAATTTGCAATTTCTATGGGTGACAATACATGAATTGCATTTGAACGATTACTGTGACTTTACTAAAACTAAGTTACTTTAACGAAAACTTTACTAATGATAGCAAAAAATGTAATGATAAAAGATTTAATGGATAATTATTATATTAATTATTAATTGATTATATAATTTATAAGCTAATAAGTTTATAAAAAGTCCAACTAAGTTATATTTAGCATTGTTTTTGCTCATAAAACCCCTACTGATTTCTTGTGCTCTTATATATCCTTCTTGCTTCTCAAGAGAATATATTTTTGCACAAGCCTCTGTAACCTATATTAAACATTAAAAAAAACTTATTTAAAAAATTTTAAATAAGTTTTTTTTTTTTTTTAAATATAATTCACCTCCCCAAGGCTGAGAAGACCACTACAGATGAGGAAGCTACTTGTGGTTATAACCCTCTCTCAACTCTATAACTCCGAAACATGAACCTTGACGAACATGGCCGCTGCGCTGAGAAACAAATTGAGCGCATTACTACCAGGGACATGGTGGGAATTGAACTCAGAACCTCTCGCTCATGAAGTGAGAGCTCTACCACTACACCACTACCGCATTTTATTATATTCTTGTAATTGTTAAAAAAAGCAACCTGCTTAACACAATGTTCGATGGATTGGCAAAAATGGTTGGCTGTAGTGAGCCATCTGAATGAGAAAAGGGATCTTTCAAGGTTTATTAAATTTTCAGAAAACACTCCAGATCTTATTGCTGTTACAATTCTGTATCCGTGGCAAATTGGCAAAACAATAAGTGGTTCACCGAAAGTTACTTTTTTAAAGTTTTTGTTTGCATCTAGATCTGTTACCGTATCCAACAGTTTTCCTAATTCACAAGACCATTTATTGTTTGAAAATGTTTTTCCGTCTGTAAATATTTATATGTGTGTATACATAAATATATGTGTATACATATATTTTAATTCTTTATATTATTAAATTATATCACACTGTTCTCCAAATTGACCACCAGGTTGAAACTCTCCCCACTCCCAATTTTTTTGCATTATATCAATCATATGCAATAGTAAACACAATTTATGTTGCCAAAAAAATCTGAACTAAGTGCTAAGTATGTAAAATTTAAAAATTAAAACAGCCATTATGGTTGTCAAAATGACACAATAATATTTATCTATTATATTTAAAAAAAAAGCATGTAATAAATATATTTATAACATGAAATTTTCACTATTGTTTGTTTAAATTGAAATTCACTACAGCAGATTTTAGCTTTTCTGCATAATTTTTGTGTCCAATAGTTCTTTTATAATTCAACCAAGTTTTTTTAAATTTGTGATGAACAGCTTCACCACATTGTTCTGCATAGTTGCCTAAGCTAGTATTATTGTGTTCTACAAAAGGGAGAATGTGACACACTAAAATATGAATTTTCCATGAAACTGTTAAATTGTAGTCAAAAATATCTTTGGTATACAGTTGAAGATTAAAAAATGAACTTTTGAAGTCTTCAATTTTAACAGAAATATCTATACCCAGTTCCAAACCAAACACTGCTGATTTTATTATTAAAAATTTATGCAAACAATTAACTATCGGTAAAATATTAATTGCTGCAGCAAAGGTGACATCTCTCTCTAAAACATCTAACAAGAACATTAATCTATTTGTATTGTTTCCATCTAAACCTACACCATGATACCCTCTCATTAGTATGTAATGTGTTTTCAACCAATTTTCAAAAGGTGTCAAACACACTAAAGTAAAGTACAAAATTTATCTACCATTCCCATCAAAATGTGGAGCTCAGGTGGAGGAACAATGTGTTCAAGAAGAGTTTCTTGTTCTTCTTGTAAGTAAATTAAACGAGGATTGATAACATTTTTGTATTCCTGCATTTTCAATCTTTTTTTCCCATCACATACATATTGATCATAACACAGGTTTATGGAGCCTAAAGTTCTAAGTTTTCCTGTTTCTAGCGAGCATTCTCCTTCACAATACAAACAGGTATATTTACCAGAGTGACCTGGTAGTCCGAAAATACTGTTTTCACACTTTAAATCAAATGCAAGACTAAAATTTACTTCTTCAAGTTTTAGAGGAGCCAATAATTTTTGGAGATTATCCTCTGAAACCAACTCCACAATGGCAAGAATATAACAACGTTTTATGCCAGAATCTTCATATATTTCAGATGAAGAATAGTGATTTTTTGGATCAAAAACATTAATGATAACTTTTAAAAAGTTTTGACCACCATCTGTAGAAATTCTTAACATTGCATTAAGATTATCGATACCTCTTTTTTCTGTTATAAATTTACTAAATTCTGTTGTATTTTTTACATAAACTATATCTCTAAAAACTGTCTGATCTTCGTCAACCAGTGCCTCTGTTTTGCATTCATATAAAGAATCAAGAGTTTCCTCTAATTCAGTCATTTTAATATTAATACTTGATTATACACCAGTTATGTTCCTCCGTAAAGTAGAACATAATTTTTTTGTTTTGTTTTTAGAAAGTTCTAATTCATTCGATAGCTCCATAATAGTTTGGAATGAGATCTGGTTTACTTTCTTTCTTTTTGACTTAATTTTATTAACTCCAACTGTAACCGAGAGAAGATTTCCACCCGTAGACAACATGAACTGCTCTCCGCTTACAATGTTTTCACATTCCATTTTGCGTTTTAACAATCCAGAAACTATTTGTTCTGCATTTTCCTCTCCAAGCGACTCACTGATATCTATGATATTGCTTACAGCGTTACTTTTGCAACAAGTATGAGGAATTCCTCTGCCTAAAATTAACAGTGATAATTTAACAAGTATTTTAAAATAACTGAAAATTGAATAAGAAATAAAACAATAAAACTATTGAATCAAACTTAACAGTTTGATTTTAAAATTTATCAAACAATATAGAATTTTAAAGTTATTAAAAACAATTCAAATTTTTAAAAATTTATTTGAACAAACAAGTTAACAATATCTACAAGTGCAAAATATTTGCACTTGTAAAAAGAATCTAAATAGTTGTGGATTATTTCTACATTATAAACTTTTTTATATAAAAGATTTGATTGATAAAAAATAAAGGAAAAATACATTTTAATAAAATATATTTAAATTATAAAACCGTAATATTTATTATTTATACCAAGATTTAAATAGACTACAAGATTTAAATAAACTACAGATTTTCTCAGTTGTATTTAAAACAGTTGTATTTGGCTCTGTATCAACATTTATCTCAGTTGTATTTGGCTCTGTATCAACATTTGTTTGGATACCTAGCAGTGAGGAGGTCTGTCTAATACTGCTTCTATCATTCTCTCTCTCTCTCTCTCTCTCTCTCTCTCTCTCTCTCTCTCTCTCTCTCTCTCTCTCTCTCTCTCTCTCTATATATATATATATATATATATATATATATATATAAATATATATATACATATATATATATATATATATATATATATATATATATATATATATATAAGTAATAATTAACTCATATAAAAGTACCTTTGAGGGACAAACATCAAGATCAATATCAAAGTTTGGCCAAATGTGTTCTTAAATATTTTTGCATACTGAGGGTGTTATAAGCGTTAGATATTTTGATCTGATACCTTTATTTGTCAAGCAAACTGCACAAGTACACATTTTAAATTCTGTCGCCATGTTGGAAAATAATAATTATATCTGGAAAGAAGCCGTAAATAATTTATTTTGAATGCCAGATTTTTTAGGCAACATAAATTGTGTTTACTATTGCATATGATTGATATAATGCAAAAAAATTGGGAGTGAGGAGAGTTTTAACCTGGTGGTCAATTTGGAGAACAGTGATCATATTAGTAATTTAGTTTAATTTAATTTAATTAGTAATTCTTCCTCCTAATAAATCTTATTGAAGTCATTTCTATAAAAAGGTGGGTTCTCTCTTATTTTTAAGACCTAATAAAAAGTAGAAAAAAGTCAGCACTCCCTACGGTGACATAAAACATGTCTAAAACACGAAAATATTGAACTTTTTTCTAAAAACAACCCTCACAAAAACCCCTTGTGTGGTTATTTTTTTGGCTTTTTTACCATATATAACATTTTCATAAAGCTGAACATAGTTTATTTTGAGTTTATCAAATATTTAAAAAGTTTTTTTTTTAATTTAGTCACTATTTAAAATATGAACATAGTTTATTTTGAGTTTATCAAATATTTAAAAAGTATTTTTTTAAATTTAGTCATATTTTAGTCACTTTCTCATTGAAAACTAAGTGTTCACCCCAACAAGACATCTTTTCTCCTTTTTTTTCCAGATTCATATTTCCCGTAAAATTCCTGACAAAAATGAACTCTCCATACTTTTAAAGTTTGATAAAAACAAGAAGAAAAAAAACAACACACTTTACCATAACATTCTTTGTCTAAAATATGAAAAAAGTGCCTGATTTTTGTAAAAATACCCTTCACAAAAACCTCTTTGTTTATTTTTATAACTTTTTGAACCAAATATTCAATTTTCTTAAAACTCAACATAATAATTATTGTGTTAATCAAAAATTTTAGTAAAAAAATTTTTTTTTTTAATTATAGTTGTCATATAAAAACTCCTTTTCTGTGTTTATTTTTATAACTTTTTGAACCAAGTATTCAATTTTTTTTAAACTCAACATAACAATTATTGAGTTATTAAAAAATTTTTCTAAATTATAGTTTACCCTGTTAATATTTTAGTCATTTTTCCATTCAAAACAACGCTGACCCACACAGCAAGGCATTATTTTATAAAATTTTTTTTGCAGATTCGAAGTCCCCATAAAAATCTTCACCAAAGTAACCCTGATAATTTTGAAATTGCAAAAAAAAAAAAAATTGACACACCCTATTGTGTCAATTTTTTAAAGAAACAGCATTAAGAGAAATGTATAAGGTTTTTTAAATATTATTGTTAACATTTTTTGTTTTTTGTTTGGGAGGTTGAGATTCTAAGCATAATGAATAAATAAAAGGAACTATTTTGTTAACTAAAAGGTTGTTATCTGGCCGCATGCCTTATATGATCACTAGGTACCAGCAATTTTTGGTATTAAGTTGTTTCAAGCTGGAGTAGATAATTTATAAGTAAATAAAAGTTGACTTAAAAATAAAACATCTTATTTGAAAAATCAACATTAATAAACAGCTAAATAAACACCATTTTTTGTAGAATTACAAAGAAATGTCATTAAAAATAAGTAAATGTAAACAAAACTAACACATTTCAGCGGTTTATTAATTTTTTCTGCATTAAGTTAAAGTTTTTAAGCTAAAAAGATGAATGTTTTTTTTTCTAACTTAAAAATAATATCTGAAATTTTTTTTGTGAACTATTGTCTAAACCCAAATAAGTTGCAACATTTAAAATCATGATTTTTATAAATGATTTATTACATAAATTTATCTAATTATATGGCTTTTATGTAAAACTACTCATTTTTGCAGGATCCAAATATGTCTAAAAAATTACGAGTTGAAAAATAAATTATTTACATTTCATTATAAATGAAAATACACCAACATTTGTTTTAAGGATTCATTAATTTTACTCTCACTCCAGTTTATGTTTCATAAAGAATTCTATATAAATAAATTAAATTAAAATAAGATAGAATCAGGAAGACCTGCAAATTTTAAATTTTCCACATTATAGTTTTATAGTCAAATAAAGGTACTCCTGCTTGAAGCAATTGATTTTCTAAAAGTTAAAATTGCTGGTGTCTAATGACTACGCACACAATTTTTTTTGACAGCTTGGCCACAGTTTTTCGCATATATTGATGATTTTCGTGTTATAAAAAATATGCTGAAAAAACTAAACTAGAAAGTTAAGATTGAGAAAATTAAAAATAAACAGTAAAACTGAAAAGAGAAAGAAGCTTAACAAATAATAAAGTAAAAAAAGGATAAAAAAGAGAAATTTTTTTAAATTTAGAAGTGTCTCAATTAATAGTTCAAACTTAATTAATTGAATTTAACAGAGTTTCAGTTAATAGTCGATGTTGCGCCTAGGTTGATAAATTGTGTCATTTATGAGGCGCAATAGTTATACCGGCATTGGATGATGGTTCAAATCTACTAACAGTCTATTTTTTTGTTGTTATTTTATTTACTTTGTAGACATTAAGAAGTATCAAAGTTTCACATTTTTAAATAATTAAGTTTCAAAGTAATTAAGCTTGGATTAAATAACTTTGAAACTTCAATTTTTTCTAAATTCTTTGTAATGAAACATTTTTAAATTAAAATAAAAACATATTAATTTTGTGCTTTTATTTTTTCTGGTTTATTTTTTATTCATTTTATCATTTGTTAAGATTTTTAATTTTTTTAAATTTAGTTTTGTATTTTTTTTTTTAGTTTTTTATTTCTTATTTCTTATTTCTTATTCTAGTTTATAGTTTGTTTATTTTTAATTTTAGTTTAAGTTTACATTTGTTTATTCAGCACATTTCTAACTTAAAACATGCATGGAGCTGTGTTGTCAAAACAAAATATTATATGAGTGGTCATATAAGGTGTGCTACCATATGCGTCTGAGAAGACTTGTATATGCAACATAATAAAACATTATTTTTTCCCATATGATCTATTAAACAGCTTTAATCTCAAAGTATTTTGTTAATCAAATGCAAAATAAATTGAAGAAATTTATTTTGTTTTTGATTATTTAAGATTGTTTTCAAATGCAAAATAAATTGAAGAAAATTATTTTTGCATTTGAAAACAATCTGTTTTCTTAATTTTAATGCAATATTGGTCAATTTTTTTATTTATTGCAGTGGCCAAGCAACAGCTTATTGTTTTGATGATCTTACAGGAGGGCTTGTGGTATCTCACAGCTATGTACTATCAAAAAAAGATTATCCTGGTATTTTTTTTTACTTTAATTTTTTTATTTGATAAAACATTATAATAGATAAATTTTATTCAATTGTTTGATTTTATATTTAGATAAAGGTGCTAGTGCTGGAAGTATTGTTGAAATGCGATGGACACCTGATGGTAGTGCCCTTGCTACCATTTGGTCAAAACATGGGGTTGCAGTGTGGAGCGTTTTTGGTGCCTTACTAATGTGTGTGCAACATGCTGAGCAAGGGTAATGATATTTAATAGGTTATCTTAAGTTTAATTTTTTTTTTTTCAAGTTTAAAATTTTTTTTTTGTGTCATTTTTAGTGACATATTTTGTCATGCATTGAATCTTGCAGATATGGTAATTTTTTATTTATTGTTTATTGGTTGTTTTTTTTAAAAACTTATTATAACTAGGTAATTTTGTTCCAGGTACTCGGATTGCACCTAGGGACCTTGTATTTCAGCCTCTTTTTTTTTGGGTAACTATAACCAACCATTTCTTTTAGTAGGTAACCACCCAGACTAGATAAATAGACTAATAGGTAACCAGCACAAGAAACCTTAGCAATATGCAATCATAAAAAGAACACCCTTAGCAATATGCAATCATAAAAAGAACAAAAACAAACAGCCTTTTATGTGGTCTCATCAAGCCGCACCAAAAGCACTAACAGAAACACCATCCATCCCTAAGATGGCACTGTTAATACCTTGGATTTTGTACAGCTGTTGATGAAATCAGCCTCTCTGACAGCGATTACAGAGTTTGGGAAACCTTGCTACCAGCCACTCTCAAACTTATTAATCTAAGTAATATAGCTGTATATACCCTCATTAGCCTCTAATAAGGAGACATATGCAAAAGTCTGTAAACCCTCCAAGACTTTTTTCAACTAAGCTCATGTTTTTATAATAACCTAAAAAGAAGTATAAGATTTAGTGTAATATTTTAATGATTCTTTATTTTAAGAAGTCAAAAAAATATATATACTTTTTTAGTCAACTATTGTTCAATAAAGAATAAACTGTGTAATGATGTAATTCACTGAAGAAAAGATTCTTATTTGAATGTTATTTTTTTCATGAAAACATATCAATTTTATAAAGTATTATTTGTTAAACATTAAGTAAAGATGAAAAATATATTTCAAAGGCAATTTAGTTTTCTAGAATCTTGAGAATCCATTAAACCAAGATCAACATTAAAACTGAAAGTAATGTTATTTTATTTTCTGTTAGATAATGTATATTTTATGACATAAAAACTAGTTATCAGTGAAATATATTAACAATTTTAAACTTAAAGAACAACTTTCTGTAGGAATCAGGCAAAGCAAAATAAGTGACTCTCTTCAAATTTTTGGTATGTTGAATTTTTAGTATGTTTAAATTTCTAAAAAAAATTTTTATTATTTTTAGGTTCTCTAGATATTGGACTTTAAACATTCTAGATATTGGACTTTTAGGAGAGTTTTTTTGGAATATTGACCAATAAACAGAACAAACTATATACTTTCAATTTCACTTGGTTTTTATTGGTGTTTATTGGCTACTTTAGAACTAAAAATAGAATAAAATTAAATACCCATATGGAAAATAATTTTTAGAAGATGTTCATAAGTGTCACACTTTACAAGAATGGAGATGAGGGAGGGAGGGGGGGGGGGGGTTATGTATAGATTTTTTTTTGAACATTTTTATGTTCTTTATGTTCTAGGAGACAGGGTCTAGTTGGCAGCAGGGATAAGTTGACAAACTGCATTTATTTTCAGAACTTTTCATCAGAAATGACAAAAATTACATAGAATCTTCCTAATTTACCATTCTATCATTCACTATAGTATTGTTAGGATTTGCGCATGCGCATGAGAGATATTGGGATTTATGTGTTTTTTGCGCAAAAATGTAACTTTTGGAACACCGTTACCTAAATTCATACTCTTTAAGACTGCGCTTTAATATTTACAAAAATTTTTGTCGATAGGGCTACAGACGTCAAAGAATAAAAACAGAGGCGACTAGCCGGTCTCCCCTACCCTTTGAAAAGTATATAGTTTGTTCTATTTTTAAGTTTAAAAATATTTTTGACACCATTTGATCAATATTCCTCGAAATTTGTCAAATTTTCATGTCCAATATCTAAAGAATCAAAACAAAATTTGGAATAATGCTTTTAGTAGGAATAGTAAGAACATATCAATTTTAGTGGAGTTCACTGTTAAAAATTGGGTTTTTGTCTGATTCTTACAGAAAGTTGCAGTTAAGTAGTAAACTTACACAATTTTATAAATAGAAAACCAGGTCATTGTGATTTTAATGACATTAAAAAATGACAGTAAAACGTTTTTAACTGAACAATTTATTTTGTTTTTTTTCTTTTTGCAATTCCAAAATTTAAAGATACATTTACTTGATGGAAGAAAAAATCAGTTTGTATTTTTGTTAAACTTTTAAAATATTTTCTGTGTTGTTTGTTGACATCTAACAAATTTATTGCTTAAAATAAGAAACAATTGCTATTTTAAAAAATTTGCGTGCGGTTCAGCTTGCATGTCATTTTTATGTATAAACAGGAACAAAAGTATCAAGTTATAGGGAAGATTGGGAAGTTATAGGGAAGATTGAACTTAACTCGTTTGTTTTTGTTTTAGGACTGGGGTACTGAAGGTTATGAGCTTCTACTTATTCCAGAGCACTGTAATAACAAAAATGATCAGTTTATGGCCGGCGACATCATGGAACTTAAGTTTGTTAAAAGTGCTGTTTCTGTTAATCCTTGCATGGTACGATGGTTTTATGTTAAAATTTATATTACTAGGATAATAAGTACATTATTTACCAACTTTGGTACCAGTTATTGTATACAACATATAATAAAAATTCCTTTTAGTCGAATCGTCAACATTTAATTCTGCAAGGTAAAGATAGCGTTTATTTAAATCTTGGTGATGCCATGCTTCAATCAAATGAAAGTAGTATATTTGATTCAAACTGTTCTACTTCTCGTACTATGCATTTTGGAAATAAGCATTGGCAAACGTTTCAGTTACCACAGAGTTATTTAGCATCTAATGCACCTATTAGAGTAATTATTTTTCACTTTTTTTAACTACTATTACTAATTTTTTTTTGAAAAGCTGTTTCAGAGTGCTTTCACAAAAACTTAAATTAGACGAGGGGTTTTTTTTTATTATGTTTTTCATCTACTTTTTTTTTTAGTATGTTGTAGTTGATGGCAGAGCAAAATACATTGCAGTAGCTGGGACACATGGCTATGCACACTTTTCACTTGGAAGAAGAAAATGGAAATTATTTGGAAATGAAACTCAAGTATCGTTTTTTTTTTTTTCCTGATCTTTTGAATTTATATTGGCTATAAATTGTAATATATTCAATTGTAAATTATTCAACTCTAGCGAAAACCTCCGATTATAATTAGGCCAGTTATAATTAGATTCTTTAGCTATGATTTTAATTTTTAGCAAAATTTAGTTTTTCAATGTTTTTGAGTGCATTTCTAATTTAACAATTTGTTTGCCTTAGTGCTGTAAACTTCCACAGATTGTTAATTTTGTTGGTGTCATCAGTAATATGTAGCTATGTTATTTTTAGTAGTATTGTTATTATATGCAATGGTGACAGCCATATACATGTGGTAGATGCAGAATGATTGCCCCACTTTTATTTTATATATCTATTGATATATACATATATGTATTAATCTTATTTAAGTTAAAAATATAAAACTTTTTATAGAACTTCAGGTTTCATGCCATTTATCAATCATTTGACCATATTATTTAAAAAACACAAAAATACAAAGTTAGCAATCTATAAAGATTTAATGTCAGTGATCAGATGAGAGCTGGTTTGACAAATTCTTTTGAAGTGTAATGTTATAATTTTATAATGAAAATATTTTGATTATCATCATGGTTAAATGCAATTGTTAAATATTTTTATTCATTAAATCAAAGGTTACCCTTTTTTAAGATATAAGGTTGAGATTGGGCGGAATGTCAGAAGATGTTTGTAAGATTGACATTTTTTATTTGTCCTGCCTAATTATTAGCCTAGTATATGAATATTTAAGTTTTCTTTAAGAATTCATAAGAAAGCTCATTGTTGTTTTTGTCCCTCCTCTTCCTCTTCTTTTTCTGCCTTCTCATCACCATCATTGTCGTCATCATCATGATCATCTTTTAGTCTGTTAGGGCTTTCAAAGGTTTTATTCTTCTCATAATGCTGTTTCTCAAACATTATCTTTTCATTCATGTCTATAATGCATTCACTTAAGGTTTTTTTTAGGTTTTCCTACTTCTGCCAGTACCTTTCTTGCCTGAAACTGTTAACTCTCTACAAATTGATACCCAATTGTCTGAATCAATATGCTTTACATGTCCAAACTATCTTGATTTTCCCTGATGCATCCTTTTAAGTACACTCACTATTTCAAATCTGTCTATAATAGATAGACAGATGAATGGACAGATGAAAATAAATAATTTAATTAAAATAAAAAAGTAAACATAATTTTGAAAAAAAAAAGTAAACATAATTTTAATAATTATTATAATTAAGTTATGTTGTAATTTTTTTATATTTATTTGTAACATAATTTTTATAACATTATAGATAGACAGATAAAAGAACAGATGAAAAATCAATTTATGTTTATAAATTTTTTTAACATATATCAATGTGTTTTTGTTTTTTTGAAAAAAACTTCTGATTAAAAGTGTGCATTTTTTAACTTAAAGTGTGAAAAATGTAAAAGCATTGAATGACCCACAAAAAGCATTTAGATTTTAAAGGCAATAGTTCCCATTAGCGCCTGCTTCAGTACATTGACTGAAAGTTTAGTAGATAGTACGTACTTTTGAAAGAAAAAAAATAGAAAACGAGAAAATAAAAATAGTTATATTCATTATTTTCCCTTTTCTTAAAAGTTAAAGTTGGCACCTAAAACTATCAAAAGTATACAGAAATGCCAAACTTATTCTGCAATCTTAGGCTCTAATAAATTATACCACATTTTTATTTTTTTGTTTTTATTAAAAAAATTTAGTATTGAAGAGAAAAAAAATTTCAAATCTTTTTTTTTTTTTTATGCCTTTTACTCAATTATTTAGGAACATAATATTACCTGTCGTGGAGGTATGGCTTGGTGGAACAATTTCCTTGTTGTAGGATGTTTTAACTTCTATGACTCTGTAGATGAAGTATGTTATTTATTAATTGTGTTATAAGTGACGTATATTAATGGTAAAATAAAAAAGTAAACATAGTTTTAATAAGTTATTACAATATTTAAGTTATGTTGTAATTTTTTTATATTTATTTGTAACATAATTTTTATAACATTACATCATACTTTATATATATATTTTTTAGTTAGTAATATGTTATATTAGTTTGTTTAAACAAATGAAATTTTTTGAAATAATTGATTTAAAAAAAAAATTAATCTGAAACAAACTCGTGTTAGATTCGTATACATAATCAAAGCTCAAACCTTGATTTGGTTCATTGTGTTCGATACACGGTCACCTCTCCAATATTTCTAATTAATATGTACAATAATACTTTGCTTGTCTACTGTTCTGATTGCACTGTCAAATTTTATGAGCTTTCTACTACAAACAGTGATAATAATGGTATGTGTGACTAAATCTTTTTTCAATTTACATAAATTTGAAGAGATTTTTTTGTAAAATAAAAAAATATTGTTTTATTTAAAAGAACATAACAAAAATCAGTTACATTAAAACTTTTTTTTATATGTTCTAAATATATGTTTTTATATTTTTCATATATATATAATATATTTTTACCAAAATGTAATGAAAGACTTCATACTAACAACAAGTAGTTTAGAGGTAACTGAAAACAAAATTAAGTTTTTTTTCATTTTTTAGGCAAATAAAAAATATTTCTTTATGTTCATACTTAGTTATTTTGAAGATAATAGGTCATCAGTATATTTAATGTTAGTTGTGATTGTTGTTGTTTTAAATGGTGAAGACGAACAAAGTAAAATTTTAAATCTTTTTTTTTTTTTTTTTTTTTTAAAAATCTTCGCTTCCAACAAGGCTGCAAGCAGCCACTAATTAAAGTTGGAAGTTACTGTAAGAGAAAAGATGAAGATTGTAGAGCAAGATAACGATTGACGGACGACTTAAAAGATTGCAAATTATATGAATCAGGAAAGCAAGATGAAGGAAGCGAATTCCAAAGAACTGATGTTCGAGGAAAAAAACTAGACGAATAAGCGTTTTTGGAGCACTTAGGAACAGTCACAGAAAAAGGATAACACTTAATTGAATGACGAGTAACACGAGAATGAATTTTAGTAGATGGCACAAGAGACGCTAGCTCTTTAGAGCAGTGTCCATTATAGTATTTGTAGAAAAGAGAAAGAGAAGCAACATTACGACGATGTGATAACGGTTGAAGGTTGGCTGCAAGAGCAGGTCCAACTATGTTTACAATGCGTTTTTGAACCCTGTCTAAAAGAGAAAGGGCATCATTAGAAGATCCGCCCCAGATATGGCAACAGTATTCCATACAAGGCCGGATTTGAGATTTATAGAGATAGAGAATAGAATCCAGAGTAAGAAAGTGGCGAGCTCGATAAAGAGATGCAACCTTAGCAGATGCTAATTTTGCAACCGATTTGATATATGGTTTCCAAGAAAGATTGGAAGTAAGAGTTAATCCTAGAAGATGAAGAGTAGGTGACTCATCGAGTACATCACCGTTCATAAATATAGGAAGATCTAAATTATTGCGATAACGATTGGCTGAAAAAAATTGAGTTTTATCTGAATTAAAGTTCACCAGCCACTGTGAGCCCCATGCTGTAGCGGAAGTGAGATCCTTTTCAAGCTCAAATGCCCCCTCCAAGCAATCAGAGGGTGTTGGTTTCTTATCACGACAAGAAAAAATGGTAGTATCATCAGCAAACAATGCCACCTTAGATGTGAGAATATTTGGAAGATCGTTAATGTAAATTAAAAAGAGTATAGGGCCGAGGATAGAACCTTGAGGAACCCCTGAAGTTACAGAATAAGAAGAAGAGTGTTGTCCATCGAGGACAACTTTTATGCTACGATTGAAAAGGAAGGATTCAATGATCTTGAAGATGTTGCCGGATACACCATAAGAAGAAAGCTTATGGAGAAGACCAGCATGCCAAACTTTATCAAACGCTTTTGAAATGTCAAGAGCGATGGCCTTAACCTCTCCACCTTCATCTAATGCACGATAGAACCTGTCAGTTATTACTGTTAGCAAATCAGCTGTAGAACGAGAAGATCGAAATCCATATTGATGGTCGGAAAGTAAGTTATTAGATTCAAGATGAGAAATTAAGTGTTTGTTAATTAAAGATTCAAAAACCTTGCTTATGATAGGAAGAAGACTTATGGGACGGTAGTTAGATGAATCGGATCGCTCTCCAGAATTTTTGAAGATAGGGATAACAGATGCGGCTTTCCAGCAGGCTGGAAAACAAGACTCTGATAAGCACTTGTTGAATAGTTTTGAGAGTATAGACGACAGCTCCGGAGAACACTTCTGCAAGACAATAACAGGTATGTTGTCTGGGCCACAAGCTGTAGAAGAGTCTAAGTAGGAAATCACTTTAGATACAGATGCTGGAGTGATATGAATGTCAAGCAATGGATCAACCTGTTTGTTGGCAATATCAGGTAGAACGCAATTAGTGGAATCAAGAGATGATATTGATGAAAAGTTTTTAGCAAACAGTTCGGCTTTGTCTTTAGGTGAGGTGACAAAGTCTGAACCATACAAGAGAGGTGGAATTATAGATTTGCCCTTATTATTGATATTATTAAAGATTCTCCAGAAGTCACGAGAGCCTAATTTTTGAGATGAGATACGAGATTTCATGACCTGAGAATAGCGGGTTTTGGCGTTAGACAAAACCTTTTTACAGTTGTTTCTAGCAGTAATAAACAGACGTCTGTTTTCTGGAGAATTGTTTTGCTGATAGATATGGAAGTAATGGTTTCGATTGGCAATCGCAGCAGCACAGTGTGAGGAAAACCATGGAGGAGAGTGAGGCTTGACCTGGAATCGTCGAGAGGGAATAAAAGATTCCATGCCAGCCTGAATCCACGAAGTTATGTAAGAAGCACATTTGTCGACAGGAAGTTGAAAGATTTCTACCCAAGGGCCATCACGAAGAAAGTCACGGAAAGAATCCCAGTCAGCTTTACTGTAGTTGAAAGAGGTTCGGTAATAGGGGGATTCAGGTGATGAAGAAGAATGAGATATTAGTTTTAGAGAGATCAAACTGTGATCAGAAGAACCTAAGGGTGAATGCGGAGAAACTGAGCACTGACTAGGATCAGAAACAAGACATAAGTCGAGTAGAGAAGGTAAATGATTTGGGTTGTCAGGAAAGCGAGTTGGAAAGTTGACTATTTGAGTTAGGGATTGAGAAAGGCAAAAGTTGTGGGCTTTAATGCCTGCAGAATCACTGACACTAGAGCCAAGCCATTCAGAGTGGTGAGCATTAAAGTCACCGACAACAACTATATTAGCTGATGGATAAAGAGAGAGGGCTTGGTCAATATGATCAGAAATAACATCAAAAAGACTGCAGTCTTGAGATGAAGGAGAGCGATATAGAACAAAGAGAAAGGCAATAGAGTGAAGTGGTGCTAAACGAAAGCACATGAAAGAATAGTCTGTGGATTCAAACCTAGTTTCACGACAAACAGGTGAATTCTTACGAATGTAAATGCCCAGGCCAAGCATGTGACTATTGGAGTCTTTACGAATCAGAGGAAGATAACCATCAACACTAAGATCACAAGATGAGACAGCCGAACTCAAATTAGTCTCACAAAGAGCAAGTAGGTCTGGTGAACTTTGCAAGAGATAAGACTCAACAGAAGAAAAGTTACTTCGAAGACCACGAATATTAGTGAATGATAGGTTTAGAGAACTTGGTGATGATGATGGTTTTTTGTGTTTTATAGTTTTTGGTACTTTATTCATTTTTAAATTAGATTGAAGAACTTGACTCAAAGCATAGATAGTACTCAGAACACCGTTTAATAGCCCAAGCGATTGCCTCATTACTACTAATAAACCCTAAGCCGTAACAAAGGGCTCCAAATGTGGCCTCCGCAATGCACACCAAAAGTACAAACAGGGACACCATCCATGCGCAACATGGCACTGTTAGTACTTTGATATTTTTCAGCTGTTGATGGAATCAGCCTCTCTGAGAGCTACCACAGAGTTCGGGAAACCTGACTACCAGCCGGCCTCAGAACCATAAAACTGAGTTTTAGAGCTGTACCCTCATAAGGAGATAATAGAATGAGTTGCTTAGTCATAAAAACAGTGACACAAGCAAACCCATGCATTGAGTCAAGAAGATCCAGCATTCAACATCCTAAACTGGAAACAATGTATTAAAAATACATCTGCGCCAGCCTAATAGATGAAGAAGGGGTGCGAGGCTGGTCAACAGATAGAATCTGTTTACCCCTTAAGTCTTTGCCTAGGAGGCCTTCTACAAGACAGTAGCTGGGTGCATTTAACATCTGCCCAAGATGAGTATTTTTATCGAGACACCATCTCTAGCCTTTACTCAACCAAGAGCCCCAAGGCAGGGGGTGTTTTAAATCGGAGTTGGCATCTCCTAGCCTTTGCCTAAAAAGGCATATCCTACAAGGCAGCAGGACATGAAGCAGATTGTACTGGGTTACATGTTACCAGTAGCAGGATAACCTGATCTGACAAATCTTGAAATTAAATCAAAAGTTGAACTGTTAGGAGAATTGTTTAATTAAAATTCTTCTAAATTATAAAGATAATCGTAAATTATCAATATGATAATAGTAAATCAAGTTCATCATGTTGTAATGTATCTTTTAACTATGGTAATCAAAAACAATATAAAAAAGAAAGAGCTTTCAATCATTAAAACTCACGAAAAGAAATTATGTTTATGATGTTTAAAAGGAACATTTTGATGTTCCTTTTAAACATCAAAATGTTATTCAAAATCTATCCTCATATACATTACAACATGATGAACTCGATTTACTAAACAATGGTCTTAGTTTTGCTTTTCCACCAGCGTTTATCAAAAAGACGGATGTATTTGCTCAATTTGATTGTATTTTGCAATTTCTTAATAATCAACTGAAAAACAACAATTCAAAACCTCAACTTAAAAGTGAACTTTCCCACTTGGATAACAACTACGTATATAAATACACTCCATCTGAAAATTGTCTAAGAAAACATAAAATATTAAAAAGACTTCAGAATAATGATAACATTGTTATTACACGAACAGACAAAGGAAATGGTATAATTGTTCTTAATAAAATTGATTATATAAATTCATTACATAATATTATAAGTAATAAAACTAAGTTTAAAGAATTAAAAGAGGGTCTAACTATAAAAAGAGAAATATCTTTACAAGGGTATCTTAGAAAACTTTATAAGCTTAAATGTTTTGAAAAAGACATTTACACTAAAATCTACCCTGTAGGATCTTAACCTGCAAGAATTTACGCGTTACCTAAGATGCACAAAGTTAGTAAAGGTAGTTCTCTTCCAACATTTCGACCTATCATCTCAACAATTGGAACATATAACTACAATCTTGCCAAACATCTCTCTCATTTATTGTCTCCATATTTACCTAAACAATTTTGCACACAGACTCATTTTCTTTTGTTGAAGAATTAAAACAAGTTGATGTAACTAATAAATTTATCGTTTCATATGATGTTGAAAGTTTGTTCACGAATATTTCACTTAAAGAAACCTTCAACATTGCAACTGATTTATTTTTTAAAGACAAAACTAACTCAAAACGTTTTTCAAAAATTGGCTTTAAAAAATTACTTCAGATTTCCACATCTGGTTCACATTTTCTATTTGGCGGAAAATATTACGATCAAACAGATGGTGTTGTTATGGGTTCTTCTTTAGCGCCCATCTTAGCTAATATTTTCGTCGGATATCATGAACAAACATGGGTCAATAATCCTTTACAGCACCATTTTTTATAAACGGTATGTGAATGACATAATTGCTATTTTTAATTCTGAATACGAAGCTCAAGAATTTTTCAAACACCTCAATAGACAACATAAAAATCTGAAATTTACTATGGAAAAAGAACAAGATAACCAGATTTCTTTTTTAGATGTACTTAATAAAAAATCCAATTCGTTTTCCACTTCAGTTTATCACAAAAAAACATATACAGGTCTTATACAAAAATTTTTTAGTTTTATTCCCTCTTGCTACAAATTTGGACTTGTTCGTTGTTTGATTGATCGTACGTTTAAAATTAATAATTCTTGGGTTGGTTTTGATAAAAATATTAAGAATCTATCATTAGTTTTACAAAATAATAAATTTTCACAAAAAATTATTGACTATGAAATTAAATCCTATATTGATAAGAAAATGAATCCATCTGTGTCTAACATTGTTAATAGCTTAAATATAAGATACTTTAAGCTTCCATATATTGGAATGTACTCGAATTACACTAAAAGGAAAATTTCAAAAATTGTTCATAAATATTGCAAGGATGTCCTAATAAAATTAATTTTCACTATTAAATACAAGATTGTTTTTGCTTAAAAGAACCACTTCCTAAACTGCTTAAATCTCATGTTGTCTATAAATTTTCTTGCGCTGGCTGTAATGCCAGTTATATTGGAGAAACCTCCAGACACTTGGCAACTAGAATAAATGAGCACCTTAAAAGTGATAAACAATCTCATATATTTTAAACACTTAAATTTATCTCTTAATTGCAAAAATTTGGCTAACTGTGATTCTTTTGAGATTTTGGATAATGCCCCAACCAAACACAAATTAAAGATAAAAGAAGCCCTCCACATTAAATGGGAAAGTCCCTCACTTAATAAACAAACTTTACATTATACTATAAACT
>NC_088926.1:20447500-20502500 GCF_038396675.1 Hydra vulgaris | reverse complement strand
ATATATATATATATATATATATATATATATATATATATATGTGTGTGTGTGTATATATATATATATATATATATGTGTATATATATATAGATATATATGTATATATATATATGTATATATATATATATATATATATATATATATATATATATATATATATTTATTTAAACAACTTTAAAATGTATTCTACACAATAGAGTGCTCAATGTTCTTACACAATAGAGTGCTCAATATATATATATATATATATATATATATATATATATATATATATATATATATATATATATATATATATATATATATATATATATATATATATATATATATATATATATATATATATATATATAATATAAGGGTGTCCCAAAAAAAAGCGATAATAAAAAAAAAAATTCTTTAAAAGTTTATCATGTTGGGTCTCAAATGAAGCGAAATTATATGAAAGTTTTAAAAATGATAACTGTATTATATAAAAATAAATATTTAAAATTTAACAGCATAAAAAAAGAAAGCGTGGACATGAAATAAATAAAGCATGTACATCAGTGTAATAAAATAAAGTGTAAATAAATAAAGCGTGTAAATAAATAAACCGTATAAATACATAAAGCGTGTACACGAAATAAATGTGAAAGTAGAAAAATAACTAAAAAAGTACTCCTCAATTTTTATTTCCAACCAAGTCATAATTTTAATACAATTAATAATTTCTGTGGGAATCTAATAAAATTTCGAGCTTTTGCTTTAGTGGTACCCATAAACTTGCGCACAGAATAAGAATCAAAACTATTTGATGCTTTTTTAAATGATATTTTAATATCTTTAATGTTTCTGCAAAGATTTTTGTTTTTTTTCATTTTTCTTTTAATAATAGCCCAGTACTTTTCATTAACTCTCAATTCTGGGCAGTTTGGAGGATTTTCTGTTTTAGGCACAAATTTCACATTATTCTTTTTATACCATTCCATAGCTAGTTTACAATAATAAATTGAAGCTAAATCAGGCCAGAACAAAGGTCTGTTATTGTGTGATTTAATGAGAGGTAAAAGGCGTTTTTGTGAACATTCTTTAACATATATATGACCAGAAAATGTGGACTGAGAAGTATATAGTGCTAATTTTTTGCCACAACTGCAAATAGCTTGCCAAATCAAAGCTTTTTTAGCGAACTTGTCATGTTTTGTGTATTTAAATTTCTTATCTGCATTTCCTCTATATTAGGCAATATAATAAACAGCACCAGGGATTTGTTGGTGATCGTACTTGATATAAGTTTCATTGTCTTCAATAATACAGAAAGTTTTAGAAATAAAATTGTCATACAACTTTCTGTTGCGGGTTCTTGCACTTTTTTGTTGAGTTTTAGAACGGTTGGGCACTTTTTGTGCTTTGAAAGAATGAAAACCATGTTTGTTTCTAACTTTTGCAACAAAACTATGAGAAAATCCATATATTTTTGTGCATTCCCTTAGTGAAAGGCTTGGGTTATTCTTAAAACTGTTAACCAGTTTTCTAACTTGTTTTTATTACTTTTATCTTAAAAACCTTACTTTCTTCCACCACTAGATTTGCGTTTGATCGATTTTGTTTGAGAAAAGCGTTAAATAACACGACTAACGGTGTATGGATGTATTTGCAAATGATTTTGCTATCGAATTGTAGCTTCTATTAGGATTTTGTAAATATTTGTTCATAATTTTTTCTGTTATGTTTTCTTCTTTTGTCATTTTTAAAACTAATTTCAAGTTAAATCCAAAAACTAACATATTTTTTTGAAACCACAACATGTTGTAAGTAAAATACGAAACAATTAAAAAGATTTTAATACAACCACTGAAAAAAAATGATATGCTTAATCTTTCACATTTATTTCGTGTACACGCTTTACTAATTTTTTTGAAAATATTTTTTTCCAATAAATTTTTCATAGTATAATTATCATTTTTGAAATTTTCATATGATTTTGCTTCATTTGAGACCCAACATGATACACTTTTGAAGAACTTTTGTTATAATATTAGGAACTCATATTTTAAAGTGTTTTAGGGGACCCCTCAAAATAATTTTTATTCAAAAAATTTTTAAAACCGGCATTTTTTTGTCATATTAGAATACATTGAGAGGTGTCAGCATATATTTTTTCAAAAATGTTGTTTTTTGGGACACCCTAATGTATATATATATATAATAAAGGTATATAATTTTGTATAAAATTAATAGGATATATTTGTAGTAAAAAAAGATTTTTTTCATAAAGTTTAGTAAAAAAAGATTTTTTTCATAATGGACTAAAAAAATATTATAGTTTTTTTTACCTCTTTAAGCAATTGATATGCAAGAAAATAGTCATGAATCTCCTTCTCTAATTGCAAATGTAGCTGGGAGGTTGCTGATGCTTCAAAAAGAGAAACCAGATTTAGAAAGATCTCCAAAAAAGGTTTGTTCTGAAATTTTCTATATATTTTTTAAACAGTTATATCTTATTTTTTTTATTTAACATGTTTAGATTTATTATTTACCACCATTGTGTTTGGCATCTTGTGTAGAAAACTTCTGGTACATGGTCAATCCCAAGTCATCAAAACAACATCTAGCTGAAACACTGTGGCTTGGTTGCGGTTCACAAGGAATGCAGGTTAGTATTTTATATGCTTTTTAAAAACATTTTCTTTTCTTTTTTTATTTTATTAATTTTTTTAAATTTATTAGGCATGGTTACCATTATTTCCAACTTGTGGACCACTTGTTTTTTTATCAAAAAGAATTATGTTGCGTTTTGATTTGCAACTTTATCCTTTAGGTAATTTTTTGATTTGATTTAGTTAAGTTTTGACGCCTGGATATGCCTGGAATTTAGAGAGATTAATTCAAGATTTAGAGAGATTGATTCAAAAATTTAGAGAGATTGATTTGACAATTTGTTAGAAATATCTTTAAAAATATATTCTGGGCCAATTCTGAGGTAAGAACAAAAACTACCAATGAAATAAGGTAATAAACCTAAGTTAAAAGTATATATATAAAAACTAGTTGAAAACAAGTACTGTTTTTTTATTTAAAAAAAGGGAGCAATAGTGAACATATCACTGGTTTTATCGTTTTGACAGCTGAGTTTGTTTATTTTAATAACTATTTTCATATATAGCTGTCCTCTTTGAAGATGCTGTAATACTTGGAATCGGTTGTGAAAATCTTGGAGTTTTTAATGAAGAATTAATGTCTCCTATTCAAGCAGGATCAAGTCTCTTGCCATATTTTTCATTAGAAAAAACAGTAAAGCGTTTTTTTCAAGTTTCTTTTTTTTTTCTTCTTGATAACCCAGCTAAGAGACCAGTTTTCCTATTTTTATTTTAGCAGAGTTTTTGTTTTCTTTAAATATTTTTTTATCTCTTAGTGTTATTTCTAAGTTATTAGTTTGTTTCTTAGGTGTTTGTTGCATAGTATTGCTGTTATTATGTATTTTTTGCATAGTATTATGTTTAGGACAAAAGTTATTTTCTTATATATATATATATATTTAGACTCAAGTATATCTACCACAAATTCTTAAGCACCTACTCAGGCGAAAGTAATTTAGTTTTTATTTTTATTTTTTAGTTATAGTTTTTATTCATATTATTTATCCATCTATTTTTTTAAATTTTCACTATTTTTTGTTTTTTTTGTTTTTGTGGATTTCAACAGAAATTTTTTTATATATTTTTTTATAACATTTTTGATAACTGCTCTAGATATATATAAATGAAATTTGTAGATAATTTTTCAATTTTTATTATACAAATTATGTATTTTTTATAGTGAGCGTTTTTTAAAAAATATATATATATTTAGATTTTATAAACTACAATTTTTTTAGACAACAGTAGTCTTTTTTTTTTAAAAAAAAAGTGACAAATGTTTTTGAATGCCATTACAACTAAACAACTTAGATCTTTACTATTATTGAAATGCATTTAAAATCACAGTATTTAAAATCACATTTAAAATATTTTTTTATTTAAAGATTATAGCTGTTTTAGTACTTTCAATAAAGTTGAAAAACCTATATCAGCTTAATATACAAAGCTTTATTTAACAAAGTTTTAAAAAATTGGAAATTATTTTTTCGATGTAAATATAGTTTACTTTTTGTACAATCAATAGTGTTTTTACCTTTTTTCTGATTGTTTATATTTTTGCATTTAAAATTTTTTTTATATTTTTTATAATACATAAGCAGATGAAAATAGATGTCAAAGTTTGATGTCACAATATCTAACAAGGCCCTATCATACACTTAAAATTGTACTAAAGTATGTTTGGTGTCAGTTAGAAGAGAATACTTGCAGCAATTTGGAAATACTTCATTAAGAACTATAATTCTAACGAATTTAACTTCAACAATTTGTGCTAGATGCTAACAAATTTTCCTTTAAATTGAAAAAAGGGAAAAGTGAAAAAATGATTCATCTGGTGCTTTTAATTTTTCATACCTGTACTGTTCAAAATGCAAGCAAAAAAAACTTCATATAGCAGTCAAGTTTTTTTTGTGTTGCAAATTTTTTAACTGTTTTTGGTGTGATCAAAATAAGCTTTTCAGCATTTAAAGATGGATCAAGAGCATAATCATAAAATAATCAAGAGCATGTTACTGTTCCAATTCTGTTTCTGGAATGAAAGAAAAACAAAAAACAGATTTTTTTTAGGGTTTTCTCTGAAACAGACTCACAAAACAGATAATTTTTTGTGTACATGGATAGATCGCAATTTAGTTAAATCAAGTTTAGTTGGAATATTAAGCAAATGTGCCACTTTCTACACCATACAGCTATGGCTTGATGTATTAAAAAACGATAAACAAAGTAGATAGGATCAACTTTAAGTGATTTTTTGCTATGGCGTTTTGGATTGGGTGATCATTCATATGGTAGATGGCCATATTTATCAATATGGCCATCTACTATATGAATGTATGATTAAAGAAGGCATTGATGTAGGTGGTGAGTTTCTATAGATCTGTATGAATAATATATTGAATAGCTTTTCTTTCAAATGTTTTTCTTGGATTAGGCTCCGTTGCATCAAGGTCTCCCTATTCTTGGTGTAAAATCTCTACAAATGATTTTGCAAACCAAGCCATATCAGGGAAGTTAAGCATATTGGAGGATTAGATCCAATGCTATTAATTATCAGAAAGTTTAATTATTCATTTAAAAAAATCAAAACACTTGACAGCAATTTACTTTTGTAAAACTTAAATCTAGATTTTCCACATGAAATAAAATTTTTTTATATTACAAATTATGATTTTGTACTTGTTAAAGTTACTAATAGGCTATTTGATTGTTTATAAATCATTCAAAGCAACACTTGTTCTTTTAAAATTCATACGAGTAGTTCAAGACCTTTAAACATCAGACGGGTTCCTGTAATTATCAAAAAAATAGTTCTTCAAAAGTATATTATGTTGGGTATCAAAAGAAACGAAATTATATAAAAACTTCAAAAATAGTCATCATTTTATAAAAAATATTATTTCACTGTCTAGAGAATGACATTAAACTAAAAATATGCATTTTTACAAAAAATTTTAATATAATTTTTTTATAAGTTTTTTATAAAATTATGATTATTTTAAAAAAAATTTGTATAATTTCGCTTCTTTTGAGACATAATATACTTTTGAAGAACTTTTGTTTTAATAATCATAGGGACCCGTCTGATGTTTAAAGGTCTTGAACTACCCCTAAAAATATTTTTTTCCAAAAAATTTTTATTTTCAGTATTATATAATATCATTACGTTTTATTAGAACCTTCAGTCTTAGAGAGGTAAATATATATGTACCTTAGAGAGGTAAATATAAAAATAAATTATCTGCTGGAGCAAAATAAAGTCTAATAAATCTGTCTTTACACCTTTTAAATTATTTACTTTTTGATCTTTCAAATAATGCCTGTAGTTTATAGAGGTTATCAAGTTTCACTTAATAATGATATCACTAAATAACTTGATTATAATACCATTAAGTAATATAATAATCATAAAATCACTTGATTATAATAGTATAAATATAATAAGTATATTCAATATTAAAATCTGAATTAATTATAATTACATTATTTATGTGACAGCGACTTTATTAAAGCAACAGCTTTTTAGTTTTTTCTATTTAGATTTGTTCTTTGTTTTTGTATTTAACAAGAACTTTATTTTTCATTTCAAGAATTTTTTACATATAAATTTATATTATTTATAAATTTATATGTTAAAAAATTACTTGTATTTCTAAATACATAGAAATACAAGTAGGATATTCAAAATAAGAGTATTTCTGATAAAAAATAGTCAATTTGCTATATTTGTAACTGTTATATTAATTTATTAGAATTTTTTAGATTATAATAATTATTTATAGATTACTTTTAATTAATAAATAGACATCAAAAAGAGATTAACAAATATATGTTATTAATAAAGTTTCACTATATTAAAATTAATTTTTTTAGTTTAGGTGTCCATGCATTAGATATAGCAAGAAGTTGTACAGGTTTGCCTTATTTTGCCCATGTTCTTGAGTTAATGTTGCACGAAGTTCTAGAAAAAGAGGCCACAGCTTCCAATCCAATACCTGGTGAATTTACTTATTTTAATGTTTTTTAGTTGTACTAAAGTTTTTTCTTGTTAACATAATTAGGATTTGAACATCATGCACCACCGTTGTGTTTATTTTTTTTTTTATATCATTTTATGAATTTAAGAAGTCACTTGATTGTTGTACCACAAGAGCATTATCCTTTGTTTTATTTAGATCCTCTCCTGCCTCGTGTTGTTGCTTTTATTCAGGAGTTTCCAGAGTTTTTAGAAACTGTTTGTCATTGTGCTCGTAAGACTGAAGTTGCATTGTGGCCACATTTATTTTCTGTTGTAGGAAATCCAATCAACCTTTTTAAGGTAATTTTAAGTATTTTAAAGTTTTTTAAAAGTTTCATTAGTCTTCATGAAATTTGTTGATAAAAAAACATTTAATTTAGGCTTCAAAATAAGTAATTGAAAAAATAATATATATTGAAAAAATTATATTGTTTTAGCATTCTTGTTTCTGTGCTTAGCTGGGTGGACATTTCTGATCGTGCTTAACTGGGTAGACATTTTTTATCTTGTTCTTCAATATACACAATCTTAAGCATCTTTTCCTCAGGTTTAACACATTTAAGTTTTTCTTCTTCTACATTTACCCTTTTCTCCTGAAACTGACATCTTTTTAAATGCTGATACCCATTCATCTGCATTATTTTCTCAACATATTCAAACAACCTTAATCATTCCTTTTAAACGTTTCAAATATATATATATTTATATATATATATATATATATATTTATATATATATATATATATATATAATATATATATAATATATATATATATATATATATATATATATATATATATATTTATATATATAAAATATATATATATATATAATATATATATATCAGGGGCGTGGTGGCTCTAAAAAGCCCATGGGGGATTTTTATTAAAAGGCCTATATATGCGGGATTTTACCATATATGCTTTATGTAAAGGCCCATACGAAAATATATATATATATATATATATATATATATATATATATATATATATATATATATATATATATATATATATATATATATATATATATATGTATATATATATATATATATAATAACTGACCTTATTCTAATAAATCATTAATACAAACCGAAAAGTTGAGATAATACTATTTGTAATTAATAATATTGTTTGTAATACTTCAAAATAAAAAATGGTAACTACGCGATGCAGCGACCACGTTTATGTTTTGATTTTCTTAAAACACAACTTTACCGCAAGCAAATACGATTAGTATTTTATTGTTCGAAGAACATAGCCTAACACAAAATTAAAAATCAAAGATTTTAATTTTTTTATTACTATATAATGATATTTATTTTATTGTACAATAATATAAATTTTTTTAAATTATATATGATTTTTTTTCTGAAATAAATATCGAAAATCTTGAAAAATAAGAAATTCTTTTTATTTTATGAGAAAGTTCTTTTTAGTTTATGCTTTTGTTTAATTCGGTGTTTTAACTTTTTTTAACATTTTAGGATAAACTCGCAACAACTAAAATGCCGCTCTAAAAATGGTGCCGTTATTGACATAGTTTAAACATAAAAGTTTTTCTAATTTAGTTTCATTAAGCAGTTCATCATCCTTTTTTAAATTTGTCTGAGGACAGGGTATTGCGGGGTGATTTCTTTATTTACATACAATAATATAAACTGTATAAAAATAAAAAACTTTATTTATTATTAAAGAAGTTTATATCTGTTTCGAAAGGTTACAAAAATGCAAAACCTGAGTTCTATCCTTATTTATATAAAACTTAATTTAAAATTTAACACCAAAATATTTTTTATAAATTAATTAAAACGCAATACAATTACTATATAGTAATTGTATTGCGATTTAATTCATTTAAGAAAAATGTTTTGGGGTTAAATTTTAAATTAAATTAATTTAAGTAATAATAATAATAATAGCTATTACTATTGTTGGGTCTGCGGACTTTCTTAAATTTATTTTGTCAACATTACGATCGTTAAAAACCGATTATGGGTTCATTATTTTTCTCATGAAAAAAATATCATAATACGTTTTAAAACATCTACTTTGTTTTCAGAACAATATTATTATTATGCAAAATGCTAATATAATTGCG
The DNA here is from genome assembly GCF_038396675.1 of Hydra vulgaris. Taxonomy (NCBI): domain Eukaryota; kingdom Metazoa; phylum Cnidaria; class Hydrozoa; order Anthoathecata; family Hydridae; genus Hydra; species Hydra vulgaris. The sequence continues at coordinate 20,493,764 of NC_088926.1, read as the reverse complement.
CTCAAAGTTAAAATCAAGTTTGAAATCAAGTGATTAATAAAATTTAATTTATGCTAACATAAATATTTTAAATGATTCTGGAATTTCTTTAAAATGTAGAAAAAATTAAAATTTGCCAAAAGGCCCATATTTAGATAAAAAAGTGAAAAGCCCATGCGGGAATCCCGCTTAGCCTCTGGGGCCACCACCCCTCTGATATATATATATATATATATATATATATATATATATATATATATATATATATATATATATATATATATATATATATATATATATATATATATATATATATATATATATATATATATATATATATATATATATATTATATATATATATATATTATATAAATATATATATAATATATATATAATATATATATATATAATATATATATATATATATACATTATATGTATATATATATATATATATATATATATATATATATATATATATATATATATATATATATATATATATATATATATATATATATATATATTATATAAATATATATATATATATATATATAATTTATATGTATATATATATATATCATACATTTAGGATTTAAGCGTTTTACATTTTTAAAACATTTGCGTGTGATTAATGATTGAATGGAACCAAAATTAACATATTTTGATTCCATTTGACCATTAAACTCTATTAAGCTCAAATCAATTTTTTTTTAAATCCTTTTTACTCAAGATTTTTTACTCATAAAAAGGCTTTTTTTTAGGGCATCTAAAGTCAAAAATCATCATTAATCAAAAAGTGTTGCTTTATTAGATACATTGATTAAAAGTTAGGGTTTGGCCAGGCAGTAATTGCATATGAAAGACATCGAAAACAGCAAAAAAATGAATTTTTAAAAAATTTTTTGTTTTTGTTTATCTTTGTTTAAAAAACTGTCTGCATTAAAGTATCTTTGTTTAAAAAACTAACTGCATTAATGTATTTGCTTCTGTGTATAAATTGACTGAGGGTTTCATTTTTTATTACATATTGAAACTTATTAAATTTTTATTAGTATAAAGGACATTTTTTATGGCAAGTTTATGTTGTTATAGAAATTTATAATGTTATAACACCCATTATAGAAATTTATAATGTTATAACACCAATTATAAGAAGTTTATAATGTTTATAACACCAATTATAGAAATTCATAATGCTATAACACCAATTATAGAAATTTATAATGCTATAACACCAATTATAGAAATTTATAATGCTATAACACCAATTATAGAAATTTATAATGCTATAACACCAATTATAGAATAACTGTATGAAACTAAAGGACTAGTATCAGGCCTTGTTTTAAATAAAAAATGGTTAATGCATTAACTTAACGCGATATTTAATGTCATAAAATTCTCTTTATTTTTTATTTTTTAAAGACATTAACTTTTTTAAATTACTATTAAATAACATTAAACTCATTTTGAGGCAATAATATTAATTGCCTCAAAATGAGTTTAATGTTATTTAACGGCTTTTTTATTATTACTATAAAGGAATGTTTATTTTCTTTTTCTTTTTTTTTTTTAAATATTAAAATTAGAAATTTTAAGAGTAACAATTAAAAAAATTACGTTAATTTATTTACTATATTTATTTAAAGTTTTTTAATTTATTATTTTATTATTAAAATTAGATCGCTGAATATATTGTTTATTAAAAAATAATTGCTGCAATTTAACTTGCACTATAAAAAAAAAAGTTAAGTTTTGTGCAAACTTTTGATGCAGTCGTTTATTTAAAACTTAATTTTGAGTAAAAAAAACATCTCTACGAAGGAAAACCGAAATAACATTTTTTCATTTTATTTGTTCTTAAAAAAAAACGAGTTTTATAGTTCTTCAAAAGTATATTATGTTGGGTATCAAAAGAAACGAAATTATATAAAAACTTCAAAAATAGTCATCATTTTATAAAAAATATTATTTCACTGTCTAGAGAATGACATTAAACTAAAAATATGCATTTTTACAAAAAATTTTATTATAATATTTTTATAAGCTATTTATAAAATTATGATTATTTTTAAAATTTTTATATATATAAAAATATAAAAAATATTTTTAGGGGTAGTTCAAGACCTTTAAACATCAGAAGGGTCCCTATGATTATTAAAACAAAAGTTCTTCAAAAGTATATTATGTTTCAAAAGAAGCGAAATTATACAAAAATTTTAAAAATAATCATAATTTTTAAAAAACTAAAAAAAAACGAAATTTATTTAAAGAACAAATACAATTTAAATTTGAACAATATTTAGTACTATTTTTAAATAGATTTGACAGTTAAGTTAAACCCAAGCATTAACTTTAATTTTAATTAACTTAAATATATTTTTTAAATCAAAATTAAATTGTATATTTTTTAAATGTAAATTAAATTATATATTTGTTTTTATCAGAATAAAATTATATATTTTTATTAAATTAATTTTTAACTAAATCATATATCTTTTACCAGAACGAAATTTTATGTTTACTTCAAGCAAAGAAAAAATAAAAATAAACTTTCAATTTTATTTGAATTTTTTTCATTAGTAAATATTTACTAATGAAAAAATTTATTATTTAAATTAATAATTTAAATTTTTATTTTGATACGCTTAAATCAAATATATTTGCCATTCAAACTTTTTTAACAAATATTTTTACATAAGCATCATTCCAAAGTTATTGTGACTTTTTTTTAAATTAATTTGGGGAGAGTGGGGCACCATGACACACTTTTGGTTTTTGCTTTCTAACAATTTTTTTAAAACGCTTTTTTTTTAAGCGATTGGTTTAATTTGTAGAATAAATTTATACCTACAAAATAAATTACCAAAATATAACAGGTTAAACTTGTGAGACTAGTTAAAGTAAAATTAGAAATTTGTTTCAAGGTACCCCATGGGTGGGGTACCTTGAAACAAATTTCTAATTTTACTTTAAGTAGTCTCACAAGTTTAACACTATGAGCATCATTAAAAAAGTAAATAAAAAGTATAAAACATAGAGAAAAAGCAGAATTTTTTCTTGATATATAAACAAAATAATGTTTATAACCCAAATAATGCATCCAATGGCCCAAATCACATTTCAGAAGACCAGATAATTTATTGTTTTAAATGTCAATAAATGTTTTAAGCATCAATAAATGATGGCTTTGTATCGAAATGGGAGCTCCTTGCGTTATATTTACGTAAATCTTTTTAAAATTGACTATAAATATTAAAAGAAATGATTTTTAAAATTGTTTATGACACAATGGAGTACTATTCTACAGTTTTAGGGCCCCCACAAATGCTGTATCAAGTTACCCCATACTTGCTAATAGAAAACAATTGCTTTATTTTTGTACCAACTAACTTTTCAATGATTTTGTTTAATAAATTAAAAAGCTTATGGATTGAAGTTTACAAAATGTTACTTACCGATAGATACAATGAATAAGGCACCTTAAAACTTGTGAGCTTTAAAAACTAATAAATTACTTTGTCATCAAAAAAACAAATTTCGATCCCTCGCAGGCCTAATAATGTCAAATGATATAACTTTTTTTCAAAACATAGCTCTAGTAGTAACTGTTTCACTATATAAAAGTGGTTGTCACAACTCTTAAGATGCCTCCACAATTACAATGTTTCATGGTGTCCCATGTATTATGGTACCCCACTCTCCCCTACTTATTTTATCTTACCGTATAACTTAAAAGTTAAAAAATGATAAAAAGTAGCTTAACCAAAATCACTTACTGCTTACGTAAAAATCGCTTATGGCATACGTAAATCGCTCTACACTTTAAAACAAGGCCTGTAGTATCATTTTTATTTTAACTTTCTTTTTAAGTCATGTTATTCAATTGGCAAACTTGAAATTGCAGCTTCCTACTTGCTAATACTCCAGAGTCTTGAATCACCTATGGTCAGTAAGCAGGTCAGTTCTTCTATATATTGTATACTATTTATATATTGCATGATTTGCAGCAGAAAAACATAAGGAAAATGTTGTGTTTTTGACTAAAAAAGTTTGTTAGTTACCTACATTACGAATCCATGTTTAAATCAATCAGCCATTGTTAAAACAGTATATATAAAAAAAAAAATTTATTTGTTTTTTTAGAATGCTACTTTACTATTAGAAGCTGCTCTTGAACACAACAAGTTGGAGGTATATGAATTTATTGTTTGGCTTAGCAAGACTTTCTCATTGAAATAGTTTTTGGAATGGCTTGTTTATGCAACATTTGATATAGAATATATATATATATATACATATATATATATATATATACACACATATATATATATATATATATATATATACACATATATATATATATCTGTACACATATATACATAAAGTAAAATATTGCCGACCTCGTTTCTATGTTTTATGGTAAGACCTTTGTATTAAATTTTTTTTGCCACCCTGTTGCCAACCTCTAAAAGATGTATATATGTCTTGCAAATAAAAAATGCTAAACACATTTGCATAAACAAGTTTTTGACATTATAAAATTTTTTATATTAGTTTTTCATATTTATTGGCATTAACTTTTCTGAAATACCGCAATTTACAAAATTATTTACTAAATATATTAATTATATACTAAATTCAAAACAATTTAAATATGGTTTTATGTAATAATGTTATCGAATGTTTACTTAGATTCCGGTTTTTTAAAATATGAAATTATTTTTATTATTTTTTCAATAACTAAATGATTGAAAAATGGTTTATTTTATTTCTTAAGTTTTGCAAATAACTTATTTAAATAATGAATTTAATAATTTATTTTGTATTTTAAAAAGTGAGTAGTTAACTAAAAACATTAAAGTAAGGAAAAAATGCGATAGTTATTTTATTTACCAGCCCCCATAAAATTACCAGCATGATATTTGATATTTGTTCTTTGCTAAGAAAAATTGTGAAAACCTTAAAAAAATCTCCCACTAAAAATGATTCCAAACGACATGTTTGGCAAAAAGAAATTTTATTCGTTTTAAATTCTAAAACCAGATGAAACAGTCTTCTAGGTATTTGAGCATATCTAGAAACTGTTAAACTTCACAAGTTGTGTGATTGTGTTTGAAAAAGCTTGACAAATTTGGTTGAAGACTTTAAGTTTTATTCTGCAGAAATAAATTTATTATCTGGTATTATCAGTACATTGCAACCAATCAAAGTGGCAGTCGAAAGATTGTGTTGTGTCAATGCTGATTTAATAATAACCAATGTCATATTAAAATTTTGTTGGACAAATCAACAAAGCAAAGTCTAGCATTAAGTGTAGAAATAAAGAATGTGTTAATTCTAAGATAATGTAAGAGCTAAACCCAGTGATCATGGTTTATTTAAAAACACTGCAAAGCTCTATTACAAAGCTTAATATTCAACTTGCACAGCGGTTTAAACAAAATGAAGTCGATCTAACTGTAGTCGATCAAGAAAAGCAATAATATTGAAAATGGCTGTTGTGTTGTTATGATATCATCTCAAAAAACAATCTTATCATTAAAAGACATGATATTATTAATAAAAAATAAGCAAAAATTCCTCAAACTTTAAATATTACTAAAAATGCATCTGATAGTCTTATCCCAAGAATAAAAAAAAAGTGACAATAGCTTAGACAAATTTATCAAGCTTTGTTAGCAATAAAACCAACTATCAGAAAGACTTTTTTTCCACTGCAGCCATAATTTGTACCAAAATAAAAATTTGAATGATAAATCACTAGTTACTTTATGTTTTTTAAGATCAAATTTTGTTAACTTTTTGTAATTTTGTTGATAAAATAACTGACAAAAGCTAAAAAATAGCATTTTTTGTAATTTTGTTTTTAATATGTTATAAATAAACAAAGTATTGGAAAAAAGTAGTAGCGATATTACTGGTATTAGTAAAATGCAGTATTTTGCATGTCCTAGCTGCATCTGTCAAGTGATAAAATCAATCATTATAGAGAAACCAACTAAATTTTCCATAGAGTCCATCTATGAAAAAACATATACTTAACGGTACTTAGGAACAAAAGGCAGATGACTAAATATTAAATCAATCCTAAAAATTAACATTTGCAGTTTTTTAACCCATTAATCCTAATTTTTTGAATACATGTATAATGTATTGTATAGTATATTCTAGCCCCAACTAATAACTTCAGCTGATGTTTTTGTTTAACTGGGTTTGGACCAGGGTTGAAATTAAAGTTGATGTTAGTTTCAAAGATCACTTTTTTATCTTTTTTTAACAATCTCGTCTATCTATCAGCACTGTAGCAATAAATGACTTTCTAGCTCGTCTTTTTATGATTTTATGATTTTTATGATTTTATTTTTTTATGACGTTTCTACCAATGTCGGACATATCTTCTTAAACTTAATAGACAGACACTTTCCAACATCCCACCTAAGTAAACTATTCAATCGAAACACCATCAAATTGAGTTACAGCTGCACCAAAAATATCAAAAGTATAATAAAAAGCCACAACAAGAAAATTAGTTCAGAAAGACCAAAAGAATACCCACCCTGCAACTGCATAAAGAAAGAAAACTGCCCTATAATAGGAAAATGTAAAGCCTCTAATGTTATTTATAAATGTATTGTATCTTCCACCCCCCCCCCCTAACACTCCAGAAAAAGTATATATTGGCCTAGCAGAAGGTGAATGGAAGAAGTCCCCGCCTACAGCAACGTAACAAAAAAATGCTTGCTTTGCCTTCATGAAAAACTTCGCATAATATCATACAAAGGTACGCAAAATTTATTAAAGAAAAAAACAGAAATTATATCTAAGTGCCGTCACAAAAACAAGTTCTTGCTTGACAACCACAAGCCCAAAGATTAAAAAAACAAACCACGCTCGCAAATAGTTATAGTTTTATAATTGTTTTTGAATGCCACGATGTTTATTGAGTATATTTTTTAACGAAAAAAACAATGTATTTTTTACCTGATGATTGCTAAACGCATAAAACCTTTAGTAGTAAAAATCATGTAGTTATTTTTATTTAATCTCGTCAAAAAATCAATTATATATATATATATATATATATATATATATATATATATATATATATATATATATATACATATCAATATATCTGATCAATATATATATATATGAACAATATATGTATATGATATATATATATATATATTTATATATATATCATATATAGGTATTTTAAACAAAATTAAAGCCAGTAAAATAGTTCATTAAAACAACTTTGAACAAAAGACTTCTACTACATAATTGCTAGATTATTAACAAATCTCCTGCAAATTTGCCTCACTGATATAACACAAAAGTAGGCAACTTACAAAATAAGTTAAAATAAATAAGGCAACTTACAAAATTACAGCTCATTTTGTATGTTGTCTACTTTTGTGTTTGTTGCCTACTAAGAAAAGCTCTTAATCTTTTTATTGTCAAAATTTTTTTTTGCTTTTTATTTAGCTTGCTAAAGACTTGGTTCGTTTTCTTCGTATTATTGGTAAGCTATAATATTTGATAGTTTTTGCTCCTTATGTTGTTTTTTTTTTCTTATGTTAATTAGTATTTTTTCATTCTTGCTTGTGTATACACCATCTTGTTTTCCATAGTGATGATAGTTTTCACTTTTAGGAAAGGAGGAGAACGAGTCTCCGCCTCGTACTCCTTTGGCTCACCCCGGTATGCAGTACAAAACCTCCTTTCATCAGAATCATTCCTTTTCATTATCGAATTATGATGATTCAATGAATGCACCTGTTATAATGCAGTTACAGCGACAGGCCTCTCGAACCAGTATCCCTCAACATACACAAGCAGTCAGAACATCTAGGTTATTTTTCCGAATTTTTTTTTATATATGTAGATATTAAATATTTTTAATATTTAATGAAGTTTAATGGAGTTATTCAAATTATTGGTTTTTAGTGTGGGTGGAAAAGAAAGATCTGGGTCAACTAAAGAGAAACCTAATTTTCTAAAGATTAATAAGCGAGAAGAAAAACATTTGAACAAGTAAAAAAAATTTCTACTTTTCAAATAATTTGATTCATATGAACTTTTGCATTAAAATTTGATTTAAATGATGTTGATTGTTCCTGTAACTTTAATTCTAAAGTTAAATTCTTTTACTATGCAGAGTTATTTTGAGTTTTTAATTAATAATATTTGTATGTGTATATATATACATATTTGACTGTGTTCACATTGCATTACATTATGTTTGTGTACATATATAGATTTTACTGTGTACATATATATTTTTTCCCGTGTCTAACTTCCTAACTTTGTTGGGGCCAGTACTCCTGAAGAGTCTACTTTTTTCTTAATTTTTGTATAGTTTATTTTTATTTGTTATTGCCACCCTTCCTCAATCCTCCACTTAGAAAACAAACCTTAATGAACAAGTGGTAAGAAATTAAACACAGTATTTCTTACTTTGCCAGCTCTCTACCTGTATATTGCTTCTATTGACTGTTAAAATCAGATAATATGGTTGCTAGCCAGATACCAAAACATCACCTTATAGTGATGATACCTCTACATAAAAACTAGTGTATAGGAAATCAAATATGATTCAAATTATAAAAACATTCTATATGGATCAAGTTTTAATAGAAATATATTACCTAAACTATGTAGGCAATATTAGTTGTATATATGAACCTAGTTTTCCATAATTTTATTTATTTCAAGATCGTTTTCAATGGATAGCTGTGAACATTTTTATATTGAGTTAATTCTGTCCAGATTTGCTAGAAGTTTACTAAGCACTTATGCTTTGTTAGACCTTGGAAGGTTTAGTACTAAATTGCAGTTTGATTTGGTACCATGGCTTACAAAAGAAAGGTAATACTTTACATACATTATATTAGTTGCACAGTGGGAAATCAAAAATCTAAGTTACTTTCAATCAAATTAAAATGTATTATAGAATAATGTAAAATTGGTTCTAAAACAAAATAAGATTTTTATTAACCTTTTTAAGTTTTTATAGCTTCAGAAATCAAATTTTTTTTTAAACTGCTTTGAACTTTCATAAAAAAGAGTTTTTGTCTTGTGTTTTATGTATATTTGTTATAGAGCAATCAATTACAATCTATATATATATATATATATATATATATATATATATATATATATATATATATATATATATATATATATATATATATATATATATATATATATATATATATATATATATATATATATACATAAAACTTTGGGATGGTTTTCAAATTTGATTGTCAGAATAAAGATATTTTTTGTTTTTAAAAAACTAATTTTGTAATTCTTAACTAAAAGCTTATGTTTATTTGTTTTTATTCATCTTTATATATATATATATATATATATATATATATATATATATATATATATATATATATATATATATATATATATATATATATATATATATATAATATATATATATATTATATATATACATAAATATATATATATATATTATATATACAACCCTCGGAATTAGGGTCGGCATTCGGCAATGCCAACTTAACTGCCGACCTGAAAGTATTTGAGGTCGGCAAAAAATTGCCGTTTCTATGTTTTATGGTTAGACCTTTGTATCAAATAATTTTTGCCAACCTGATGCCAACCTCAAAAAGATTGAGGTAGGCAAATTATTGCCGACCTCATTTTTCCTAATTCCGAGGGTTGTATATATATATATATATTTTTTTTTTTTACTTATGAAGTTGTTCACATAAAAATGTTGCACTCCAAAGAAAATTAAAGAGTAATACATTTAGACTGTTCAAATATTATTCTTATGCACACTTGCACTTTTATTAAGGGATTTTATTAGGTGTATTTGATTTCGAGCTAACGTTTATATCTGATTTTTCTTTTTATCTAGATCTCGTGCTGCTTGCATAGATAAATTCACAGTAGCATTTTCAGCTTTGCATGAGCAATTTAGCTGGCCATTTCCTGAGACTCCTTCATTAGATAAATACTTGAGATGTCAAGATAATACATGTTTGATATTTTTTTATATTTTATTATTATTGCTAATATTTTTGGTTTTTTTTAATCAAATTAATTGATTATAGCTTTATAACAACTTTTTAAATTTTATAAAAAATTAATTTAAGCAAATTTTTAAATTAAGTAGAAACATATCATCGGATTTCATCATAATTATTATGTAAGTTGGTTAAGATCAGTTTTTATACGATGTTTTCAAAACTGTTGTCAATAGTATAATCATTGTATAATTTGCACATTGTATAATTTACGTTTTCTTTATCTTTTTTTGTTTTGTTTTTTTTATTTGTGAAAATTGCATATTAGGGTGGAGTGAATTTTAGTTTTTTTTACAATTCGTTTAGCCTGGGTGTGCAAAAGTTGTCTATTCATTTCAGAAATACTCTGGAAAAATATCAATGCTCTAGGAAATTATCTTGAGGTGCCTCAAGACCTTTAAAATTTTAATGGGTCCCTAATATTATGTAAAAAAAAGTTTTTCAAAAGTATGTCATGTTGGGTCTCAAAAGAAGCAAAATTTTATAAAAATTTCAAAAATAACAATTATTTAAAAAAAAAATTGTTATTTTATAGTTTATTGCAGAAAAATGACCTTTTAAACTAAAAATGAAAAAAGTTTATTTTTTTTAATTATAATTTCAAAAAAATCTTAAATAATAATTTTTTTATAAAATAATTGTTATAAATTTTTATAAAATTTTGCTTCTTTTGAGACCCAAGATTGAAATTTTTTTTTACATAATATTAGGGACCCATTAAAATTTTAAAGGTCTTGAGGCACCTCAAGATAATTTCCTAGAGCATCGATATTTTTCCAGAGTATTTCTGAAATGAATAGACAACTTTTGCACACCCAAACTAAACGAATTGTAAAAAAAACTAAAATTCACTCCACCCTATTGCATATACAATGCAGGGGTCAAAATAAGTCCTGGATATTAATGCCCCCGGACTGTCTTTAAGACCCCCTGAGGTGAGCAATCAATCAAAAAAAAAAATTGTTCACCTCTAGCTGGTCTTGGAAATGGTATGAGGGCTGTCAATGTCCACTATCTGTTTCGACCCCTGCAATATACTTTTTAAAAAATGAGACATGTTATAAATACTTATCAAGTGAACATTTTTTTCTTCAGAGTATTGTTCTAACTTCATTTTACAATCATAAATGGTGTATATTCACACAAAAAACATTTATGCCTATATTTTATTAAAGTCTGCTTAGATAATGATTACAAAAAACTGGAAAATTTCTTCAGAACATGACAAAAATATTGAAATTTGAAAATCCAAAACTGCCATAAGATTTAAAAGACTTTCTTTTTACCAAGCCTCTAAGCAACCACTATTTAAATTAGAAGTTACAGTAGTAAAGAAAACGTTTGACAAAGAACTTAAAAATGTTTAAGTTGTATTAGTCGGGAAAACATAAAAATGGGAGATTGTTCCAAAGCGTTGATGTGCGAGAAAAGGAAACGAATGCATATAACTTTTTTTAGAGCATGAAGAGACAGATACAGTAAAAGGGTGTGACTTTGCTAAATGTTGAGTCAAGTGAGAATGGGTTTTGGTTGATGAAACTAGAGCTTTTTTGAGCAGCGACCATGTCAGCATTTGTAAAAAAGAGATTGGTTTTTTATGTACTTGTTATTATTTATTTGTTATAAATATCACTTTATTGTTATACAAATATTTATATAGGATGAGCATATTAGCAAATACTCTCGTTAACCTGTCCCGTTATAAAAGTTAAAAAAAGTTTAAAATAACTTTTATTTGGACAGTAAAAAGAGTTAAATTCTTTTTTAAAAAGTTTGCAGCTTACTCTTTTTTTTTATGGCTTTAGTAAAGTTATTGTAAAGTTTTGAACTTTAAATAGCTTCTTTTAAAAATTGTAGCTTTGAAGCTACAATTTTTTACAAGATTTTTGACTGAATATCGCAAAACTATTGTTCCAATAAGAGAAAAGATTTATGAAGGGATTCAGAAATTATTGGTCACTTCTAACACAGTTCAGTTTCAACATATTTACGTGTTGTTTTTTACAGAATTTAAGCATTACTGAAAATTTGTACTATTTATTGATAATTTCAGTAGTCAAAATGAAGGGCTTTTTTGTGTTTGTTCGTCTTTTAAAATCAGTTCAAACAAAACTAATATAATTAAAATAATATTTTTTGAGCCTTCATATTTGTAGCTTTGTTAGAGTTGGTTATTATTTTATACAATGTAATATTAAAAATACTTTTTTGATTAAAAGCTTATATAAAATTAATTTCTAAATATATAATTGTTAAAAACTGTGATAATGCAGACATTTTTGTTTGGCCAGAAAATTCTTTTCAAAACTACGAAACCAAAATTTTAATGAATCATATCGGTACTTATATAATATAAAGCAGTTACAAGCTGTGAGAGGAGATCTATTTTTCAAAAATTACTTCATTTGAAATTTTTGATTAAATCAAAAAAAATGATAAATAAAAACAGTAAACCATGCTAAATGTTAATCAAAAAATTTTGATATCAAAAACAATAGTTAATCTGATATAATAAAAAATTTAAGAAAATTAAATCCTAAGTTTGTTTTTAGTTTTAAAAACTTTTTATTGGTTAAACAAGTAACAATTAAAAGTTGCAAACTCATATATAAATTTTGTTGGGAAATCGGTGATAAAATCAAAAAATATTTTCCAGTTAGATAAAATTTAAATGTTTGCGAAAATCCATCAAAGACCTAATTTTTTTTTGACTTGGACAAATAAACTTTACATTTATTAAACGGCTTAAGGCTGTTTTCCACAAGACGAAATAAATTGCGAAGTCATAATGGAATGCCCTTTTGATTTCCACGTTGTTGTTTTTTTTCGCTCAACTTTTTTTTGTTATCAACAATAAAAATGGCAGCTGCAAGTTTATGCAATAAAAGTAGCAGCTGCAATTTTATGTTTGACTAAAAGCAGTTATTCATTTTTTTCATACTTTCTACTTTGAAACGTGAATATTTATTTCTATGAATTGGTTTTAACATTTCTGTCTTTGTATAAAAGATATGATAGCATTTAAAATGATATGATTCATTTTTTAATATAATAATTTTATATAAAGCTTTTTATCAGAAAGTATAATAAAATAAATGCTAAACTCTGATATGAACGTTTTGTGCCTGTTATTACTTCCAATTATCAGTATATTAAAGTAGGATCAGAATTAGGTTTGTCGGAGTAATAGGCCTAATTAGAATATATAATAGGATTATTAGTCTTATTCTATTATTTTAAGACTCTTACATCTTATTACATTTATTAAGAATGATAACTTTTATAAACATTGAATCATTTAAAAATTACGGTAAATTGTCTGCGTTTGTTTTCCAGCACTAAATATGAATAGCAAAAGATATAAATTGCAATGTTGCGTATGCAAAGCAGTATTTAATAACGACTATAAAACCAGTCATGAAAGATCCGTTCATTGTGGTAGAAAGGTTCGTATACAAACAGTGGGAGCCCCAGAGAACCCTTTTGTAGCCTCCTTAGCTTCAAAAAAACGAAAAATGGAACCTCAGAATGCTGGTATTGATGTCGAAGTGGATGATAAAATACAAAGTAGTGAACATACAAAGTTAGACTTGATAATAATTCAAACATCGACTTCATCATGTGGTATATCCATAGAAGAAGAAACAACATCTTTTAATAAAAAATTTGAAGAGGACGCAAGTTCAAAAATTCAAGATAATGATGCAAAAGGGGAAAACCCGGGTTATGCTGTAGTCCAGGAACAAGCAGATAAATTTACAGAATTAAATTCTAAATCAGATCATTTAACCCAGTTTCATGACCGAGATAAAAAGGATGACACGAATATTATTAACTTGGATACTACTGAAGTAAGCAGTGAAACAACAAATTGGACTTCGCTCATCGGGAATTTGGGTGTTTTAATAGATAATCTTAAAGATTGTAATGGCATTTATAAAAAATATTGTAAAGAAGAATTAGTAAATGAAAAATTCGCTGCAATTGAAATTGTGAATGCAACAAGTTCTGTGGTGGAAATCTCAAAAAATGTTTTGAAAATGGGAAACGCTTTTATAAAAAAACTCGATACCAAAGCTCAAAATATTATAATTGACTAATCAGATTCATCAGCATTGATAAGCCATGACCCAGGTTTACGTCCACATACAATTATGGATAATCAAAAACTGTATTTAATCCAGTTAGGGCCACACCAACCAAAACTTGCTAGTTTCCCAAGTGACGGTAAAAATAGATTTAATCCCCAGTGGTACAAAGAGTTTGAACATTTAGAATACAGCACCCAGAAGGATGCCACATTTTGTTTTGTCTGCCACCTTTTTCCTAAGGGTGTTGGAAAGAAGGGAAAAACTGAAGATGCTTGGATAAATGTTGGGGTGAGATCTAGGTCTAAGATGAAAAGCTATGGGAAAGACAAACTTGGAAAGCTTCAAGCGCACTTTACTTCTCAAGCACATATAGTTGCATTAAGTGAATATTGTCACTTTCTTATGAAAAAAGGGCATATAGATCACCTTATAGATAAATCCAATAGAATTGCTCTAATAGAAGAGCAAAAAATAGAGGTGCAGAATAGAAAAACTGTCGAAGTTTTTATCGATACATGCAAGACTTTGGGAAGCCAAAGGCTAGCGTTTAGAGAATTGGACAGTGCTAATCAAGGTAACTTTGTTGCAGTTGTTAATCTTATCTCTCGCCACAATCCCACACTAAAAGCCTGGATTGAAGATAGAGCCCTTTGTCCATATAGAGCTACATACACGAGTCCATCGTCTCAAATTGATGAAATTAACAGCTCCAATTTTTTTTCCGTGATGGCCGACACTACTCCCAATATGTCACATAAGGACATAATGAGTATAGTTGTGAGAACAGCCAGTGAAAACGGTGAGATTCGGGAAAAGCTTTTGAAATCCGTTGAATGCACTGATAAGACTGGAAAAGGGATGACTGAGCTAATTTTATCTTCTTTACATAAAGAAGGCATTGACACATCAAAGATGGCTTTTCAGTCTTATGACTACGCGAGTTCAATGTTTGGACAATTTAAAGGAGTACAAAAGTATATAACAGAAGAAGTTGGCCATAATGTACCTTACATACCTTGTCAAGACCACAGAACAAACACTGCTCTTGAACATGCCTGCAATGTTAATGCTTTAATGCGAGAATTGTTCAATATCCTCGAACAGTTGCATGTTTTCTTCACATCAAGCACAAAAAGATTTATCATTTAAAAGAAAAACTTGAAGACATTGACATTGCAATACAGCTTGTAAACCTGTCTAGAACAAGATGGACCACAGGAGCAAAATCTGTTAAGGCTTTAAATCAGTGTTTGGAGAAGGTTATTGATCTTCTTCAGAGCATCTCAAATAATAAGATTTTTGATACTATTACGAGAACTAAGGCAATGGGACTTTTGAAAAAAGTAACAATTTTTGATTTCATTATTACTCTTTTCTTCATGAAGAATATCATTGAGAAGATAAAAATATTAACTGAAATCTTAGAAAGTCCAAACTTCAATGTCATTGACAGTATTAATGTAATTGAAAGTACTGGCAAGAACATACAAAATATCAGTAACGATACAGATGCTATGAACAATTTGATTGAAAGTGCAGTAATATTTTCTAGGAAATTACACATTGATGCAGAAAACAATTACGAACGACACCATAGATTAATAGCAATGGAGATGAAAGCTTTTTACTGGAAGAAGTTCAAAGAAGTCATTGACTTTCTAGCCATAGGTTTAACCGAAAACTCGGCAGCATTAAAGGAAATATTTGCCCCTATCACCAAAATTTTTGGTTTTCCGTTAAATAAGGATAATTTGAGTATTGAAAACTTAACAAAAGCAAGCAAACTTTTTCCTCCTGGATACAAGGATCATACTCCAGAGTTCATGTGCTGAAAGGCCAGATGAAAATTTTGATAGATATCTGTTTAGAAGTAGGTGATGGAGATTTTAACTCATCAAGAACACCAGCCAAGACGCTGCAAGACATTTTGTACCATGTTGTGAAGTTAAAGGATATACTGAAACAAGCCCATAAACTATGCATTTTTGTAATCACAGCTGCTTATGGTGTAGCATCAGATGAGCGTTCTTTCAGTCAACTCAAGATTGTAAAATCACATCTGAGAACAACAATGATTGACGAGAGATTGGATAGTCTCATGCTACTGAAGTGCGAAAAAGAACTTTGTAAAGGAGTTAACCCCGAACATCTTGTTAATTGATGGGTTCAGTTGAAGAAACGTCATATTAAAATCAAACAGTAGACAAAAAATGATAGACTGATGATAAAAGATTGTGCGTATAAGTTTTGTAATAAAATAATATTTTCCATATTCCTTTGTACTAACTCATTTCCGTTAAATTTTAAACTACTATATATGCTGCCAGAATGGTTTGTAAAGTTTATTGAATTTGTAAATTGTAATATTTTTTTGGACTAATACAATTTCACTACGAATGGGTAAAACTTTTAGACGTTTTGAATACTTTGTATATATGTAAAGGAAGCTATGTTTTGTTAATAGAAGTTAATAAATACTGATAATTGGCAATTCAAGAGAGTGAGTGCAGTGTAGTATAACAATCAGTAGATTTTGTAAATAGGACAGAAATTGATTTCTTGAATTCTTGAATTATAAAAAACAGTTGTGAAAACTATGTTAAGCAGTTGGGAAAAACAAGGTCTCTTCCCCCCCCCCCCTGGAATTTTCTCACCCAACGCCCCTGCTTGTGAGTCGGTAATGGACTGCTAAATATCAACTGATGGCACTTGGCAAAATCGTAGCCATCTGTAAAATGGTGATTTTGTAATTGCTATTTCTAAAGAAAATAGGAAATGTATAGATGCACATGTTTTGTCTAAAATAGGCAAAAGATGCAGTATGTGGAGTGTGAAATTCAACAAAAATTTTAAGCAAGTGAATAAAATTTTAATAGAGATAAAATATTTTTTTAGTGATTTTAATTTATTTTATAGTTTTATTTGTTTATTCGTTCGGATTGATTAATTTTACTCGTTCGATTCAACTCATTACTTAAAAAAAGTTTCAAAGGGTATAAACCACCTTAATAAAAATTACATTTAAGTTCATTAAAACTTGAAATATATATTTTTTAGTTTTGATATCTTATTTATATATTTTTGTTTATTTCTTACGTATAACTTACAATCTTCGTTTCTAAAGTAAATCAAGTTGATGGTTCCGCAAACGAAATAACTACTACAACAACACCTTCAGAAGGTGATAATAATACCCAGTACATAAAACACGGCGACATTGTGGCTAGACTTTTGTCAGTAAAAGGTTTAATTTTAATATTTTTCTTATTTGTAGTTAAAAGTTGAGGGAGTCCATAAACTTAAAAAATGTATAATTTTTAAAACTGGATTGTGATGGTTCCGCTATGCCTATAGCGTGCGTTTACTTAGGGATCGTCCATAAATTACGCAACGCAAAATGTATTTAAAAAACATAAATAGGAGATTTTAAGCTATTTTGCGAACTGTTTCAAAGCGCGTTTGAACGAAAGTTCGCGCTTGCAAAAGGGGTAAACGAACTGGCTGTCAGTAGCTCGTTTTAAAACGCTGCTGTTGTGGGCTTCGGCTTTCTACACAGCGATTTTTATTAAACTTAATGACCTGTTTTGATTTTTTATTTAAATTAGGACTCTGCGAAGAAAAACTTTATATCTTTTTGTTTTGTTTATTGTGAAAGTTTGCGTTACGTAATTTATGAACGATCCCTTATGAAAGTTTGAACCGTTTTTCAATTTCTCAATTAAAAATTTGAAAGTATTTCTGCATATTTGTGAAAGCGTTTCTACAAATAATGGTTTTACTTATCTGAAAATATTTTTAATATTTATAATTTTTTAATTTCTGGTTAAGTTTTTTCTGCATTTTTTTTTCGGCAAACAGAAGATTTAAATGACGAAGTAAATTCTGATTCAATGTCAACATTTGATGACTTCAATTGTACGGAGTTTACTGACATGCAAAGATCGCAGCAAAATATGGAAGCTTTTAAAGTTTCATTTCCAATACATTCTCAAGAAAAGTTGAAGTAAGTAGTTTGAGAAAATCTAATAAAAGTTTTATAATGATCTCTTTGAGAGCTATTCAAAATCTCACTTTTACTTACAATGTTGTTTGTATGTATTAAACTCATTTATAATATTGCAATAATTGCATAATGAATTAAAAAGTTTTCATAATTTTTGGTCTAGATACCTTCTTCGTATTTTTTCAGAAGCTTTGTGTTTGGACTGGGTAATTCTTATCGGAATAATGCTTTTTGATGTTGCGTCAATAAAAGATGTGACAGAAAAGATAGGTTCTTTAAAAGATACCTCAATGATAAGGGTAGATGCATTATTCGAACAGTTACACGAATTAAGAGATTGGTTAGAGATCCACTGGTAATTTTATTAACTGTAATTTTATTTTTAATGTTTTGTTTTTTGAAAGTTTAATTTAGAGAGTTTGTGTTTTATGATTTTAGTTTTTAGTTTTATTTTTTACCATTTTGTTTTGGTTTTTTTGTTAGTCGGACCTACATCCCCGTTTTGAACACAGTTATTCGAGATTGCCAATGTTTATGTGCATCTGTTGTTGATCCTGTTTTACCACAAGAGCAATCTAAAGATCAAGTGAACGAAGAAGTTACAGGCTTTTCTCAAAGTTTGTCCGTGGACGTCGAAAATAAGGTTATAAGCAGTCCTTGTAGAATGGATTCTCCTAAAGTAGAAGTGGCGAAAGAGTCAGGATGTATTATTTCGTAAGAATGTCGTATCACGATTTTAACACTCTCAAATAAGGTTTCACAAAAGTATAAAATAAAATCAATAGAAATGATCCGTGATCCAAAATAAAAATTGCTAGTTGATCTATGATAACATGAAAACAGATGACGACGAAAAATGAAGCACGTTTCTAGTGTTTAATTGTTTGAGATGAAAAAAACTTGGTGAATTGAAACTTGCTAAAATCGATAACTTTTAGAGTTAACACAAAACAATTGCGATAATTTGACTGCTGTTTAAATTACGGTATTAGGAATTGAAATCCGATTGATCGCAAGTAGCACATTTTGTAATGATATAAAAAACAACTAGCCGAATTTTACCATTGGAACATAAAATGAACTGAAAATCTGAATGGATTCGGATAGTATAATACAACCACGCTATAATACAATTTTAAACTACAAATTTAATTTTCATAGTTTATAAAACTTCATCTGGCTAAATAAGAAGAGATGGCTATATTACTTGATCATCCTATTTTCTGGTCTTTGTAAGCTTGAGTCTCTTGATGAGTCTTGTCGAGACTTTAATTCTGGTTTCGAAATGTACGTCAAAGACAAACTTTTCTTATTTTGATGTTGCGACCAGTGAAAATGGTCGTTTTTCTTTTCTTTCTGCTTTTTTTTCAAATATTTTTTAAATTTTATTTATTTAACCATAAATTAAAGATTGACGAAGAAAGTTTTTAGGAAATAAGATTACGTTGTTTAGTTCTAGAACTAAATTTAAGTTGTTAATCTACAATTTATAGAATTTACATTTTAAAAAAGGCATTTAGTTATTTAGTATCGAAAGAAAGTTGCTCCAAAATTAAATGATTTAGGAGAATTAAATTGTTTGGGTTGAAATTTTTTAAGGGAAAATATTTTTTATAAATTGATCTTCTTTTTTTTAATTATAAAGAGAAAATATAATTAAAAAAAATTTAAGGACGAAATTAAAAATTTCTACAGCTTTTTTGTTATATATAATTATAAAATCAAAAATTAAAATAGGTCGAAAACAACTTCGAAAATTAAAAAGTTTATCAGACTCGAAAATTTTCCATATTAAAAAAACGAATTGATAACAATAGTAAATAAGAAATTATAATTTATTATCTTATATCTTCTTAGATTGCTTAAAAATCTCCTCTCAAAAGAAAGTAATCCAAACGCATTTACAATTTTATTGGATTTAAAACCTTATTTTTAAATAAAAAACCAAGCAAATGGGCTAGTACTAAAAACATTCTTATTTTGGGAGTTCTATTTTCCAAATCTATTACTAAAAGTTTCTTAAGTTTGAGATTATTAAAAGAAAGAAAAAATATTTCAAAAAAAGTACAAAAATCTCAAAATTTTGTGTGTGCAAGTCAAGTACTCGTTTAACTGTTGTTCTCCATTAAAGATAATACATTTTAACTTCATGTTATCGCGACTTTATAATTTTTTTGCTTTATCTCCACATGTGCTATCAATAACTTCATTTATTCAAAAAGTCAAGATAAACAAGAATTCTAACGTCTATGCGATATGTAGAAAAATTAGGTGATATTTCTTCAACTCTTACTAAAATGTTTCTTATTGAAAAGTAACTTAGTACATAAAGTTTCTTAAGATTTTAAGGGTTCTGGTGCTAGTCACCTATAAAAAGATTTCACTGTATGTTTAGTTAATATATACCTATATCATTTACCGAAACCATGGTTGAATTAATATTTTTTGAGAAGTTACGACCCAAAAACTCAACGAAACCATTTATTATAACCTAAAAACTATTATTACTCAAAAAGGTCGTTTGTTAAATCTAGTTAAAAGATATTTTAATGATTTTGGTAAATGTTTTTAACTTATTAACAAGGAGTATTCGGAACAAATTTGTGAAAAATTATTTTTAGGTTGTTTTCCGGGTATTGGGTTTAGAACCAAATTTCCATAAGTTAAATTTAGATTAACAGGTAGCTATTGGCAAATTTAATTAATATTATATAATTATTATTCAATATATGTATATATATATATAATTATTTTTATATAATTATAATTGGTAAAATTATTTAGGTAAATATTGTATTAATAAAAGGTATTTTTTATTTTTTTGATAGACGATTAGTTTTAATGCATAAAATCTTCAGAAGCAAAAATATAACCTAATAGGTTTGATGAAAGCTTTTGTTTTTTTTTTCTATGGGAACCACCTTAAACGGTTTCTATGGGAACCACCTTAAACGGTTTATAAACTTAACGCAGTTCATAACATTAGCGGATAGAGGTTGTTAAATTAAGCAGATTAAAGTCACTAAAGCATAAGATCAAAAAAATGAGAAAGGAAAATTTAAAACAAATGTTTTTGACATATCTCTTTAATTTTTATTTAAAGTTAAGAAATTAAAGAGTATAAAAATACTTTTAGTCTCAAAATTTTTCTTTAATTTTAAAAAACAATTGTACATTACTGGAGGTGGTGCTCATTAACATCTGAGCGACTGCTTTTTTCGTTTTCTCGCTCATGATTGACCATGCCTTTAGAAAATTTTGTACAAAACTTGCCTATTTTACCTTGCCTATTTTACCTTGCCTATTTTACCCAAATTTCTTTTTTTAATACCCTAATATTTTTTGATGGACCGGAGTTTTTTTGATACAAAATTAACCTTTCTCAATTTATACCACTCTAAAGTTTCTTTAATGAGGTTTTTCTTAACAAAGCTAAGTCAGGCCAAAACAAACAAAGTCTAGCGCGCAATGGAATGAATGGCAAAGTCACTTTTGAAGACAATCTTGAATATAGATTTCAGATGTCAAAGTTAATAACATCGTAAAGACTTTTTTATTTTTCGTAACTACAAATTCCTTGTCATACGTGCAATATTTTGTAATATTTGTCCACAAGTTTGTATTTATACTTCTTGCTTACACCGCACTGTTCAATAAAGAGTTAGAAAAACATTTATCTATCAAAAACAACATATTTTACATGTTTTCAGGGTTTTTTTGAATCAAAAAATTCATTTTTGAGGTTAAAAATTACATCTAACCACTCAAACAGAATGTTACAAGCTAAATATAGCATAGGGTGGGTCAATTTATTTTTTCAATTTCAAAATTATACGGGGGGTTAATTTTGGTAAAAAACTTTATGCTATTTGCACATCTAGAAAAAAAAATGGTGGCATACCACTAAATAAATCTTAATTTTTCTCAAAACTTGGTTTTTTGGATGTCTTTTATTTTATATCAATTTAAGATAGCTGTAAATGCTTTTGAAATCCATTTTGACATAACTTTAGTCTATTGTGATTTATTCCACTTTGCATAGGCTTAATAAAGACATTTTACCTTAACAACGGTTCCTAGCAACACTAACATAGGTTTATAGTTGCTCTGTCTCTTTGCCCTGATTCAAGTTTTTTGTCGGATTTTGTTAATCACGCGTTAGTTTAATAGGACAACATGGTTTGCTTAACGTTTATTTGATAAAAGTGTGTGTAAGTTACTTGAGTTGTATGGTTCGTCAGATAGAATCATTTGATAATTTTTTGTGGTATTAGCAAAGCTTTGTACTAATTATTTTTCCCAAAAAATATTTTTGCTTACGAAGCTTCATTTAAGTTACGAGTAAACACAGTTGTGTCGTATTTTAATGATGGAAGATGTTTTGAGAGTAATGAGTCACCTCAACATTGAGAGTGGTTTAAAAGCCGCAATGTTTTCGCATTTTAAGGATCAAAAACCGCATTATCAATAAGAGCAAAAAAGAAACTTTAGAAAGAAAAAGCCAAAGATTGCAATTAAAAGCTATTAATAAGGGTCAACAAAGCGAAGAACAACAACTAAAAACTTGTAAACCCATCTCATCTTGAAATTTTTGATATATTTTTAGTTATAAAATGTTTATTGCTGTTTTTTAGCTTTTGCTTTTTTTTGCAATTTGTAATTTTTGAAAAACCACAGCTTCTAAATGACATAATTTCATTAGCTAATCCTCAAATTTTTGATGCTTTTCCAGAAAAAATCAAAAATTACAACTTTTAGCACAAGTTTTGGGAATAAAATTGGTTCAGGCCCTTTATTTAATGCATATAAAACGTTTTACTAAAATGTAGGTCTAGTTTCTAGTGGTTTTAAGTAATTATTTTTCAAAATTAGTTTCAAAATGACTCATTTTATAACCTTTTTCTTTTTTTTTTACGCAAAAATAAAACTTTTTTTTCTCTATTTACTCATAATATACATTATTTAATTAAAAATAATGAAACTTGAGAAGGTTGTTTTTGTGGTGAGCCACCTTAAATGCTCTTTGAGCAGTGTTTCTATCATTTTTATTTCCATATCCATTCTTTGGAACATTTACAATTACACTTAATTTATCCCTGAAACCTTGTTGAATGAGCTTCTTTCTAACTCAGACGATCCCTTACCCTCTTTTTTTTAGTTTTTAGTTAATTGTATATATCATTAAGTTGAAAATATTTAAGTATAACGCAGAAGTTTGATTTTTATTATAAGCAATTGAAAAATTTATCAAAAGCATGTTTAATCCTGAAATTCCCTCTCTAAAAGAACCAAAGTAAAAAAAAAGAATCTTTTTTTAATTAGGAACTAATAACTTGATTCCGAAAAAAACACATTTAAAAAGTCAAAATTGGAAAAATCACTTTCCGAAATTTAAAATACTATTTCCGTTTAGTGACGCATAATGTAACGTAAGAGTAGATAAATGGTTATACACAGAATAGGAGGCGCTTGAAACAGAAACAAAAAAATTAGAACGATAAACATTCGGCGACAAAAAGGCTCTAGCAATAAAAAGACTCCAACAAAAGCAACTATCATTTATTAAACTTGCATGTTTGGTTATTTGCTTTCCAAAATTTTTATGTAAGTTTGTAGTGCCTCCAGGCACGCGTAGAGTTGCGACTACAAAAAAATCAACGCGTTTTTTTAAAAAAAAACGTTTGCATCTCCTAAAAAACCACGTTTGCATCTCCTAAAAAAAAAAAGTCCTCAATCTCTAAGAAATTTGAGGACTTTCAGATTCTGGTGGGGTGCATACCACCACCACCCTCTCTCTCCTTCCTGGATCCGTCACTGCTATTTATCAATCTGAATCATCAAATTTAGTTGGTAAGTTTAGTATGTTAGCCTTAAAATTAGAAAGCCAAGTATTCAGTTTCAATATTTTGTTCCTTTAGATGGGGTTCAATTATCCACTGTATGGAAAGTCTTCGCAACAACAGGTTAGCACTTCGGGGATTAGCTATAGATGATGAAGCTAAATCACTTGCTAAGTCTTTTCAAAATCTGTTATTGCCAGAAGTATATTGGGATAAAGTGGATGGGTTTATTAAGTTATTAAAACCAAAAGCCATAGCAATTACAGCTGTCGAAAGGAGATAAAATAAGTCTCTCCATCGTGGCCAAAACCTGTTCCGATTTAAATAAATCTTTTCAGGACAATATTCTTTGCAATCCAATACTAAAAAACGAAGAAAATGCTATGATGAAAATAATTGCCAGAAGAAAATTTCACATACGAAATATTCACTTGGCTGGAAATTCAGTGGATCCACGATATAAAGGATGTCATATCTCTGGAGATGAAACAGTGTGTACTTAACTATTTAATCTTTATTTGAGTGTTTTTTTATACTGAAAAAAGCAAATAACTTTTTCATAGTTTAATTATTTAACTTTTTTCAATTAAATTATTAATTGATTGAAAACATCTGTTTTAGATTGATGCCATCGAAACCCTTCATAATTTAGAAAACTGGATCCTTCTATTAAGGACTGTGATGACAAAATTTTGGGTGAGATTGCTGACAATAGATCTAAAGAAGGACTTTTTTCAAAACCATTTATATGGGTTTCAGTAAAACACACACCTCCTGCGAGTTGGTGGAAGGGAATATATTGTTCATGCACTCCAATACTGTCAAGTATTGCAAGTAAAATTTTATTACTTCCACCAACAAGTGCGACAGTCGAAAGAACATTTAGTCGTCAATCTTGGATCCACAATCAAAAACAGAATAGATTTACAAATGACCGAACATCAAAATTAGTTTTTATTTCCCACAATTTAGATCTCAAAAATCAAAAATGTGATACAGAATCATCAACAACTCAAAGTCAAAGCCAAGAATTAATTCTAGGCAATCTTACAGTACAGAGTTTAGAGGAAAACATTTTAAGTAACTCCGATGAATCCGTATTCGACTTCTCAATTGATAACTTTACTGAACAGGAAATTTAGAATAAAGAACCTGATGTCTAAAAAATAACTATTTATTTAAGTTTGTATTGACTGTTAAGATTATGTTAAACTATATATAACATATAACTTTTTTTTTAAACCTTTAATTAAACAAAAGACCCCATAAAAAACAAAACAAAAAAAACAGATTAAAAAAAAAGGTTTTTTTTGCAGCTCTAGGCACGCGGTGTGAAAAAAAGATTTTTTTTAAACTTGTCTAGTTAACAAATTTATATCATTATTTTTGCGATTCTAAACATTTTTTTTTTTTGAAATACCTGCCGACACCCGTATCTTGTCATCAGTGACGTAGTAATTTTAAATTAACAGTAATGGATTTACGTGTGTGCATATATTTAATATGTGAATATAAATTTTCAAATTTTTTTTGAAAAAATAATAAATATTAAATATAAATACAAATAATAATACCATGATATAAAAATAGATAGTCAAAATTACATTCTTTCGAGTTAGTATCGGTGGGCAAAAACATCCATGATGAATGTTTTTATAAAGAAAAGTTGTACAACTCGTATTTGAATAAATATTTGAATACAAAAACTTTTAATTCTTTGTTATTTCAGGAGGTGCTGGTAAGCTGTATAAATATGTTGCCAATAAAACAAAACTTGCTCCACAAAAGAAGTACCTTAAAACAAACCAAAAGAATACATAATGCATATAATTTAAATTATGCCTAATATATATAATAATAATATACTATGTATGTATTATTATATAATATTATATAATAATATATAATGCATACAACTTAAATTGCACTAAAATTCAAAAATATTTAAATTAAAATCGATGGAAAGTCTTATTCAAATCTCCCATCCAATCCATCCAACAAAATCTCCTAATAAAAGCGAATGTACGACAAAATGATTCGACCACTTAGTTTTTATGCCTCTGCTGATAGAACCTTGACAATGCTTTAAATACATCCAAATAACTCAGTATAATTATCAATAAAACCATTTAATTCCCAATTATTGTTATAAAACTTTTTAACATGTTTTATTTAAAGATTTTATTTAAACCAAAATTAAAACTTTTTTAAAAATATCAAAACATTTCTTCAACATATTTGTGCAATGGAAATTTATTCATAACCTAATAACAAAACCTAACAAAATAAAAATATAAAAAATTGAATAATGAACTTTACTCTTGCTTACCCAGAGGGCTCAAAATCATTAAAAATATAATAGGATGCTAAAGAAGATGCAACAATTGATAAAGATGTAGCAAAACCTTTTAGAATATTGTCAGCATACTTTACGACAGCACCAATTAATAAACCTCCTAGTCCCTGTAATAAAAATTAACAATTGCACACAATAAAAACACTTCCATCACAATAATAACACTTTCATCACAAAATCATTCAAATTATTGGTATAAAAAAATCAAACATTAAATATAACAACAATAAAAAAATGTATACACAAAAAAGAGTTCTAGCTTAAAATACTAACTATTAATTATAATTAGAAATAAATTATTTTGTGACAGCTTTTAAAGAGGCAAAAAACATCACTGATGACATCACTGATGACACAAGATGTAAAGTTTAATAACAATTAAAAATTATTACTTTAATTCGCTTCACGAACAAAAAGTTTCGAGTAAGGTACATCCCCCCCACCCTCTTGTAGTATTACACTCAACTTGTTTCTCCGTGTACTTACAGACTCAGGTACCATTTCAGGTTCGTCAATCAAATTCAGCATATCAGACTCAACTGATGCTCTTACTAGAGCAAGGCAGGAAATGTTTAATCTTTCCAGCAATTCAACCAAAAGTTTATGGCATTTAAATAAAGTAGACACTGTAATTATTTCTTCATCAATTTCAACGGAGCTTCAACCGTTACGCAGGTATTGCAGAAATCCACTCATATCAGTTCCGCGTTCCTGCACACGATAAATTAACTGTACACATTTCCTTGCTTGTGTTACTGTCAGCATCTTTTAATTTTGTAAGAATAGAAAGAACAGCAATGTTGGGTGTAAACAGGTTAGAATAGCAACAAAGTGCTTCAACCGTTGCTTTAATGGGGACTAAAGTTGTAATAATCTCTGATATTATTTACACTGATATTATTGTAATGTTTTTTGTATATAATTTTTTACTTTGTAAAATTATTTCAGCATTAACAGAAGGCTGCTCTACCGTATCTTGCAGCCCATTATTAAAGACAGCTGTTTTTCAAATTTAGCCTGAATGTATATTTATAACATGTCGTTCTTGGCAGGTGATTGTCTAAATATAAGTATCGATTTGAGTACTTTTTTTATGACTAGCCCATAACAAAACTCCTTTAGTTCAACTTTAAGTCTTACATTTTCATGATTGTAATTCAGTAAATCTTCCTCAATTTCCTCATTCTCATTTATTTTGGCTGATTTGCATCGAACTCTCTCTTTTTATAACGAACAATAATATCAGCAAGTTGTATGCTGTGGACAAAACATAATCGTTGATTAGCAGCCGGCAACATTCCAACTTTGTTCATAACACTAGCTCTGTCAGTCATTATAGCCACAATATCGCTGTGTAGATCAAGACTATGCTCTTTAAGTTTTTTTTTCTAATAGTTCAAAGCATTTTTCTGCTGGCTGTTATTTGCACTAAACCTAAACTTTAGTAGCGAAAATTTTGTCCATGAACGCTAATATTCATATAGCGAAGATTTCGAAGTGACGCCCATTCGTCAAAAGACAAAGAAAATCTTTTTTGCTGTACTCTACTACATGATTACGAATTGTGATTAACTGTAAATTGTGACGTTGATAGACTTCTGAATCCTATAGCAGTTAGGGTGGCACGTAAACTTGTTGAAGAACAATTCACATTAAACAAAAGCCCAAAAAACAAAATTACCCAATATTTTAGAGCCAAGAAATTGTATTTATGGAAACTTAATTGAGAAGTCACTGATGGATTTTTCAAAATTATGTCAGAAAAAGTAGATATTAGGAAGATATCATTTTCTCTTAAAATTAGGTAATACTCTTAGATAATGTGATGTTATTAAAGAAATCTCAAATGAAGTTTGTCAATTATGGACTAAAATGATGATACAATGTTTTCAGGGAAATCAGTGCAATGGAAAGTAAAGTCTGCTATTCAAAATTAAATTTTTTTTATTAAATTAACACAAAAGATAAATAAAAAGACAAGTATTATAATTACAAGCAAACATGTTACAGCAATATTTTTTATTGTTATTTTAAAGCATACTAATCTCTTTTTTTGAAGAAGATAGTGTATTAAATTTTTTATATTGTGTATATGCTATTTCGTATACGAATATTACTAATATGTATATTTATATATGCTAATATGTATATTTTATATGCTAACCAACATGATATATTGCAAAGATTTCAATTTTTTTCTCCCTCTAAATTAAACCTTTTCCATAACTTGTTCATTGTACAACTAAAGATACAAATACTTTCTGTAATTACTAAATAAAAATTTATTGTTTTGTTTGATCTTGAAGGAAATCCCAGGATTGTTTAATCTCAACGCCGGGATTTTGGGATTATAAAAAAGACTGGGATTTTAGGATCCTGGGGTTGCAATTGCTACTCTCTGCCTTGGGGAGGTAAATAACACTAACAAAAAAATCAACAACAATATATATATATATATATATATATATATATATATATATATATATATATATATATATATATATATATACATACATACATAGATTTAAAAATATACCTGAATCACAACTGAAAGCCATACAAATCGATTGTATCCTTGAAAAAAACCATTTTCTAATACAGGCTTCAAATCATTCAAAACAATACCAGCAAAAGCAAAGATGATACTAAAAAATGCTGCAATAAAAAAAAAAAGTAAAACCTATAAAATTCCTAAGTTTAAAAGTTATTTATTTTGTCAAATAGCACCAGACCTAATAAAAAAATAATAATAAAAAAAATGCCACAACTTGAAAAAAAAATTTTTATTTCAATTTAAATAGTTTTAAATATTAAAGTGAACACTGTCCTTTTTCAAGAAAAAAAAGAATCTTCAATAAACAATACTTATTTAGGGTACTTTAATTACACAATTTTCTACTTTTCTCAACTAAAAGAAAAAAAAATCTAAATTTCTGAATGGTTAATTTAACGGTTTTGTAGTTGATGATGAGAGACAATCAAGATAAGTTGATTCAACCTAAAGAGAATTTTGTAACTTAAGTCAGTTGAGGTATATACACTCCCTGCATGTTTGTTTTTTTTAAACATCTTCGCTTCCAACAAGGCTGCAAGCAACCACTAATTAGAGTTGGAAGTTACTGGAAGAGAAAAGATGAAGATTGTAGAGCAAGATAACAATTGACAGACGACTTGAAGGATTGCAAATTATATAAATCAGGAAAGCAAGGTGAAGGAAGCGAATTCCAAAGAACTGTTGTCCAAGGAAAAAAACTAGACGAATAAGAGTTTTTGAGCATTTAGGAACAGTCACAGAAAAGGGATGAGACTTAATTGAATGACAAGTAACTTAAGAATGAATTTTAGTAGATGGCACAAGAGACGCTAGCTCTTTAGAGCAGTGCCCATTATAGTATTTGTAGAAAAGAGAAAGAGAAGCAACATTACGAGGATGTTATAATGGTTGGAGGTTGGCTGCAAGAGCAGGTCCAACTATGTTTACAATGCGTTTTTACACCTTGTCTAAAAGAGAAAGGACATCATTAGAAGATCCGCCCCAGATATAGCAACAGTATTCCATACAAGGTCGGATTTGAGATTAATAGAGATAGAGAATAGAATCCAGAGTAAGAAAGTGTCGAGCTCGATAAAGAGATGCAACCTTAGCAGATGCTAATTTTGCGACGGATTTGATATATGGTTTCCAAGAAAGATTGGAAGTAAGAGTTAGTCCTAGAAGATGATGCGTAGATGACTTACCAAGTACATTACCGTTCATAAATATAGGAAGATCTAAATTATTGCGATAATGATTGGCTGAAAAAAATTGAGTTTATCTGAATTAAAGTTCACAAGCCACTGTGAGCCCCATGCTGTTGCAGAAGTGAGATCCTCTTCAAGCTCAAATGCCCCCTCCAAGCAACCAGAGAGTGTTGGCTTCTTATCATGACAAGAATAAATGGTACTATCATCAGCAAACAATGCCACCTTAGATGTGAGAATGTCTGGAAGATCGTTAATGTTGAAGTTACAGAATAAGAATAAGAATGCTGTCCATCGAGGACAACTTTTATACTATGATTGGAAAAGAAGGATTCAATAATCTTAAAGTTGTTACCAGATACACTGTAAGAAGAAAGCTTATGAAGAAGATCAGCATGCCAAACTTTATAAAATGCTTTAGAAATGTCAAGAGCGATGGCCTTAACCTCAATAATTTTATCTAATGCACAATAAAACCTATTGGTTATTACTGTTAGCAAATCAGCTGTAGAACGAAAAGATCGAAATCCATATTGATGATCAGAAAGTAAGTTATTAGATTCAAGGTGAGAGATTGAGTATTTGTTAATTAAAGATTCAAAAACCTTGCTTATGATAGGAAGAAGTCTAATGGGATTACCTAACAATTATTAAAAATAATATTTCTCTCCCCATGATTAGAAGCAAAGACTCTCCTGAATTATTGACATCTTGAATGGCATAATATGTAGATACTTGACTGAATCTATATATTATTTTTAACCCTGTTTTGGGTTAAAAATAATACAGTCAACATGCCTAAAAAATATATATACTTTTTTAATTCTTGAAAAAAAATTTTTTTGTTACAGTTATCATCACATATATTCGAACAATTACACCTGTTGATATCGCCTATATAACTATAGAGAGAACAGGTATATATTATATATATAATATATACCTGTTCTCTCTATAGTAACAGTAAATACAATTTTATTATATATTCAACAGCATTAGTAAAATGCAAATTGTGCAGTTAACTCACAACCAACAGCATTCAAAAAATAAGGAATATGATATAGTTTATCGCACGCCATTATATAAGCACACAAATTTTTTATTTTTTTAACGATTTGACAATTAATTTGGCTGTTAATATGTTTTGAAAACTAAAACATTTCCAAAAAAGATCGAAAAAGGCTGAAAAAATAGCTTCATTTAAAAAAATAAATAAAAATAAAACACAAAAATAAAAATATAATTTAACTAAAATAAAACTCAAAAAACCAAAGCTCTAAGACTATCCAAATCAAGTTTTTAATTGCGCTTGAAATAATAAACATCAATTTCTTATAAAAAAAAATTCATTAAAGAGAAAGTTTTTATCATAAAGTTGTTGTTTATAAAATTGATGAAAATTTTTTAATAAAGATTCATCAAAATTTATCAACATTTATCATAAAAATACATAATTGTATCAATAAAAAAAACTATACATAATTTTCATTAATTTTTTATATAAAAAATTATTAGCAATGATTTTTTTAAAACTGTTTCAATAATATAAATTTGTTACTTTATAATAATATATATTTATAATAATAGCAATTTGTTACTTTATTTAAAAGTGATTCGCTAATATAAAAACATTAATAAAGTTAAAAGCTTTGATTTTATTTACTTTTAACATATAATTCCAAACCTTTTTTATTCAGCGCATTTTTGAAATGTTAAAAGCCATGGTCAAATTGTCAAAACAAAATATTATTTCCGTGATCATTTAACAGCGTGCCTGACTGCATTACTAGTAGAATCCAGTTTTTACAGTGTCCTAATATTGCATTTACATTTTTAAATCTAATGTTTCTGTAACTCTGATCCGCTGTAACTCAGACTAATCCACTCTAATCTGCTTTAACAGACTAATCTTCTGTAACTAAGACTAATCTTCTGTAACTAAGACTAATCTTGTTCTGTAACACAGACTTAATCTGTTGCAACTCAGACTAATCTGCTGTAAGGGATTGTCCATAAAGTATGTACGCTCAGAAAAGGGAGAAGGATATCCAAATGGCTTATATGAGATAGGAGCAGGGAGTCAATTATAAAGGGGACACTAAATTAAAATTATAAAATGTTGGATAGTTAGGTTAAAAGCGTAGGTACTTTTAGGGAGGTGGAGGGTACTCAAAAAAGCGTATAGCAAAATGCAAGACCTAAAAGAATGTTTTACATTAGGTTTTAAATTTCTATAAGTAATAATGGATTCTTTAAAGCGTTGCCTTGTTTTGAGTATTTTGAAAGAAGTATTTTGAATATTTTAGTTTTACTTTCAGTTAAGAGCACAAAACTTGGTCTTGGTCTCAAGCTCAAAACTTCCAGCGCTGTATAAAAACATGCTATACACACTAAGCAAAGCAACCCAAAAGCAAGAGCATCAGATTTGAATGTATAAATTAATAGCGCGCTTTATGGGAAAACAGCCAGTTGTAAAACAATACATAACATATTATGCAAGAAATGATTAAATTCATTTTATGGTGTTAGAAAGTGTTTATTGCAGTTGTCTGATCGCTAAATTAAAACAAAAAAAGGCAAAACAAACATTTAAGTTTGTTAGTGAACACTGAACAAAGATAATCCTTAGCAATAAGTCTAATCTTGAATTGTTAACAACAACAACAAAAAACAAGCTAACTGATTACATAAATATTTATAAATATGGTAACATAGAAAAAGGGTATACTCCTAGTCCCCATCTCTATTCATAACTTCTTTAAGGCTGATCGAAGTTCACTATTTCAGAACGAGCATGTCGTACCGCATATTTAACAACCTTACCTTTTGTTAAAAGTAATATTTAAATCATGCTTTGGTCAGCATGATTTAAACCAATCAAAAAATTTAATGGATTGACTGTCAGTTAACCAAAACACAAATAACTAGTCATAAAATGCTCAAACAAGAACTGACAAAATGATGTCTCGAAATACCAATCAAAATGATTGAAAACCTTATTTAACCAATGTCAAAATATGTTTATTAAACATGTATAAATGCATGGGTAGTTGGTAAAATACGAACTTTGAATTGTTAAAATGCAAACTTTTTTGCAAACCAAAACATATTGTAATGATAACTATAGATCAGGGTGTTAGCCAGCCCAATGGCACAGTGTATACTGTGGAATTTCAAATGGGTTTAAAACTCCGAAATTTTAAAAACCTTTTTTTTATTATAATTTTGTGAAATAATCGGACAACATCAATAAAAGTTCCCAATATTTTCTAGAACAATAACAATAAAGATTCCTAATATCCCAAAAATACGGTAAAAATTATATTGCTATCTAACACCATTATTACCAAAAAAATTATTAAATAGATTTGAATATCATATTCATTTTTATCTTTGTTTTAATATATGAATCAATAATCATTATAATATTTAATTTAATAAAAATAAACAGCAAACAAAATAAAAAAGAAATTAGTACATCATTAACAACCAATAGGACTATGGTTTGCAAAAAAGTTAGCATTCTATTGGTTCCTGGCTTCTAGTTTGCAATTTACTTACTTCCACATGCATGAACAAAAAATACAAAAACAGACATCATACTGAAATAGGAAGCTGTGAGAGCTTCAGTACATAAAAAGTCATAGAAAAAAAATTTTATTCAAAAATTTTTTAAATCTAGTGTTTTTTTATTATATAGAACACATTAAGGAGGTCGCAGCATACATTTTTCAAAAATCTTGTTTTTTGAACACATCGGCTATCAAATAAAAAGTTTTTTTCTTCTTGTTCTAAAAATTAAAGCGCACTTTTTTTTACCTCAAGAGCGCAAAAATGATATATGGAAATTGCAACCTAGCATATGGATTGAGTATAGTTCAGTATAGTGTAAGTATATATATATATATATATATATATATATATATATATATATATATATATTATATATATATATATATATATATATATATATATATATACTTACAATATAATTTAATAACAAAATGAGCAAAAAAACATACCTAATTGTAAATTTCTCATCCACAATGATGTTGAACTTCCTTTTAAAATTTTTTCAAAATAAACTCCAGAAAATCCACTTGAGATGCATGCGGACAGCACTGCAAATAAACCAATAAATTGTGATCCTGAATGAACTGAGCTGCTGGACGTTGATTTTGCACTCTATGAAAAAAAAAAAAGAAGCTATTTTTTTATGAAGATTTAAAATGACACAAAATAAATCAAAATAAACAAAAATACATAAACCTGAACAATAACCACTCCTAACATCAAAATTACTAAGGAAAACCACTTCATCACATTTAATTTACTATTGAGTAACAAAACTGAAAATATTGCAGTGGTAAGAATTTTAAGTTGATATGTAACCTGGAACAAGTAAAGAATTATAGCATCACATATTTAATATTTACAATGCATTACATAAGCTAAAAAAATATTTATAATTTAAATTTTAATAAAAATAACATTTTTATTTTTACCCTTATGAAAAAACATTATATTAGAAAAATTAAACAAAATATAACTAAAAACCTGATAACCCAGTGGGCGCAAGACGTGTTTAAGACATCTAAAACATGTATTGTGCCCACTGATAAGAAATTTGTAAATCTGATAAATATAATTTTATTTAAATATAATTTAATTAATTTTAATAAAATTATTTAATATTTTCTGTAAATGAGGCACACAACGTCAAAAGGTACCAAGATTTAAAAATAGAGTTATCATCGAATCTGAATAGAGGAAAGAAAAATCAAAAAAATACGAATTGAAAATAAAATCATCTTGATATCATAGTAAATGGCAGAGTTATAGATTCTCTAGCGAACCTTCAGATGAAACCATATTTTTAGATTTTTTTTGGTGCTTAATTCAAACATCTAAAAAACTTGTTACACCCTTCATTTGTTAATCAAATAAAATTGCCACTCTGGTTTAAGAATATTAATTAAAAAAATAAATCATCTTACATTTTATGGACACTTTTATAAACAAAAATGTACTACTACTATTAAAAATAACATTTTTTATTTAGTAAGAAGATATAGTACCTTTTCCATAACTTTAGAAAAACACTAACACACATCAAATAAAAAAAGAAATAAAATTTTTTTATAGCAATTATTTATAACACGATTATTGATCCAAAAACAACAAAAAAGATTTTTGGATATTAATGAGGTAACTTCCATTTCTGCTCATTATCTCATAAACTAGTTTCTAAAATATTGTGTGCCTCATAATTTTCTGATATATGTAATTTTCTGATATATACAACAAAAATTTCAAACCTGATAAGTTGCAGCATCTAAGTTTGTTATTGCAAGATATAGTAAGTTATTTTGAATAACATACAATGCAGCAGGAACAAGTAGTTTCAAACTGTCTTTCCAGTTAACTATTGCTTCAGAGTGTACAGAATAAAGAAATCTTTTTATGCTCCAAAATGCATCTCTCAACAAGAAGAATATACATATAACAATCTTTAATATCTCCGCCAACAATACAGCAGTCGAAGCTAAGTAAACTAACTCACCAGGAGATATGGCAGTTCTAGTATATCGCAGTAGCAGAACAAGTATTGAATTTTGGAAGATAAGAACACCAAGAGAAAGATATTTGAGTGAAAACATTTTAGAAAAACTCCCTAATAAAAAAAATACATGAAACTTTAATTAAAATTAAAAAAAAAAAAAAATTTTTAGTCTTAACTATTTTTCTAGAAAATTAAATTATTAACTAACTTCTTTTTAGAAAATTAAAATAATTTTTAATATATAGAGTTGCTAGTCCTTGGCCTTGGCTTGATTTTGCAAGGCCAAAAGTTCTTGCATGTTTGATAAACATTATTATTTCATAATTTTCTTTTTCTTTTTTTGCGAATTGAGCAAATAACTTATTTAGTCAATGTGTTGGTCTATGTATAAGTTTTTCATTTAGACAACTTGGTCATGGCCAAGTTATCTATATAAAACACTTGCAAGTTTTATCATATTAAGCATTTCTATACTTTGCAGGAAAAAAACAAGGAAAGCAAAACTAAAAAAAAAGAAAACTAAAAAAAAATTGAATATAAACCAAACCAACAAACAAATGTTCTTGATTTAATTTTAACTGAATCAAATGGTAGAATATTCATGTTAGAACACTCTCCACCTCTAGGAAATATACTACATGGTCATCTTAAATTAGACTTTAAATTTTCTTTAATATCAGAAGATAAAACAAAAAAGTTAATCAAAAATTTATTTTCAATAAAGGAAATTATGATGAATTATCTAAATATTTTAATGATTATAATTTGGAAAATTGTTTGAAAATCTCGATGTAAATGAGTGTTATCAAAAATGGTTAGAAATTTATAATAAAGGATGTGATGGTTTTATTCTGAAGCTTCAATACGATGAAATAATTAGATGTAAATCTCTATGGATGACAAGTGAGTTAAAATGTTTATCAAAATATAAAAGAAAACTTTGGTATACTTGCAAAAGCAATAGATTTAAAGACAAAAAACTGACAAAAGAATTTAAAAAAACAAGTAATACACTGAAAAAGTTAATTAAAAAAGCAATTAAGAAATATGAAAAAACGCTTGCAACAAACGCTAAAAAGAATCCGAAAAGTGTATATGCTTATATCAACAGCAAGGTGAAGATAAAAGATACAATCAAAGCATTGAAGGACAAAAATGGGGAAATAATAACAGAAGGTTCAAAAATTGCAAATATACTAAATGATTTTTTCAGTTCAGTCTTTGTTAAAGAAAAAAATAGTCTACCAAGTGTTCAAAATCATGCAAATGTCAAACTCCTTTATTCACTTTAGAACTATAGAAAAACAATGATTTGATTATAAACGAACAGCATGGTTTTGTAAAAGGTAAAAGTTGCAGTACAAACCTATTAGAAACAATGGACTTAATAACACAAGCTTTAGAGATGGTTTCTTGATAGATATTGCGTTTTTGGACTTTGCAAAAGCATTTGACACTGTACCACATGAGTGATTATGTGTTAAGTTAGCTAGTTATGCAAAGCATTTTTAAGTAATAGAACTCAAAGAGTTGTTTTGGGTGATAACGTTTCTAATTGGAAATTGGTTTTAAGTGGCGTTCCTCAAGGTTCGGTACTTGGTCCGCTATTGTTTATTATATACATCAATGATTTGGTTGAAAATTTACATAATCAATGTGAACTTATGCTGACGATACAAAAATAATTTTAATATTGCAAGGTGAGTCTGAGCAGAGTAATTTACAAGGTGATTTAGATAAATTGTTGGATTGGTCAAGCAAATAGTTAATCAAGCTTAATCTAGATAAATACAAAGTTATGCATATTGGACCAAATAATCCTCAATGTATCTAAAAAATGGTAGACGGCAGTAATGATGATGAGACAAACTTAACAACAACCACTCTAGAAAGAGATTTAGACATTTATATCTCAAATGATTTGAAATGGGAAGAACATATCAATATTGCAGTTGGTAAAGCAAACAAGAAGTTAGGATTGATAAAGAGGTGTTTCAGTTATTTGGATGAAGAAAGCACAAAACTATTATTTACATCGTTAATTTTTATTATTTACATCGTTAATGCGGTAGTGGTGTAGTGGTAAGAGCGCTCGCTTCATAAGCGAGAGATTCGGAGTTCGACTCCCACCACGTCCCTGGAAGTACCGCGCTCAACTTAGTTTCTCCGCGCAGCGGCCTTGCTCGGAAAGGTTCGTGTTTCGGAGTTAAAGAGTTGAGAGAGGGTTGTACCACGAATAACAACTAAAAAGAAAAAAATAAAATAAAAATAAAAAATACAAAAAAATGAGTAGCCTCCTCGACTGTAGTGGCCCCCTCGGGCCTTGGGGAGGTGAATAATCTAAAAAAAAAAAAAACAAAAAAAAAAAAAAAAAAAAAAAAAAATTTGTCCTCATTTAGAATATGATGCTTCAATATGGAATCCTTATATTAAAAAAGACATTAAGAAAATAGAAAAAGTACAACAAAAAGCAACAAGAATTCATCAATTAAAAGGTTTAAGTTATCATGAAAGATTAGATAAACTAAAAATGACAACGTTAAGTGAAAGAAGAATAAGAGGTGACATGATTCAAATGTTTAAAATTATTAATGGTTATGACAATGTAATTTGCCATCATCCACCAGATTTTCTAACAAACTCAATCACTCGTGGTCACAACATGCGTATTAGAAGACAATTAGTCAAACAATCAGCAGCAAGATATGAATTTTTTATAAATAGGATTTCAGAAAAATGGAACAAATTAAATCAAGAAACTATAAATGCAAAACCTATAAACAT
Source organism: Hydra vulgaris (assembly GCF_038396675.1). Taxonomy (NCBI): domain Eukaryota; kingdom Metazoa; phylum Cnidaria; class Hydrozoa; order Anthoathecata; family Hydridae; genus Hydra; species Hydra vulgaris. The sequence continues at coordinate 20,455,327 of NC_088926.1, read as the reverse complement.
TTTCAAAAACTCTTATGACAGATTAAAAACAAATTAACTATATTTTAACCATAAGTAAAAGCTGTTATAGTCTAACAACTACTGTTGTTAAACTCCATACTCAACTCGCTGCATTGAGTATTATAGCAAACATTTATTATTATTATTAAAAAACAAAAACAAAACAAAAAACACAGTTTTAAGTTGACATTAAAAAGAATTATTTTCTTTGTAAAAGAATACTTTATTTTTTTTTAGAGAGGAAAGCAAAAATATAAATTGCTATCTGTATGTAAAATATATTTACATAATTTTAATGTAATAAGTATATATTGTCCCTATATGAATACACCTAAGTAATGCATGCGTATATGTTTATATACACTCATATGTTGGTTTGTTTTTGTAGGCGTATATATATATCCATCTCATAGGCTTTCTTCACATTCAGATTTCTTATACCATTAAAGCTTCTCAGTGTGTTCTCTAAGAAAGCGCACACATATATACAAATAGTATTTAAGCTTTAATTATGCCAATTTTTCACACACCCTTAATTGTTTTATATTACCTTTCTATTCCTGTATGTTTTTAATCCCCAATCTTTTAGCTTTGTAATGCTTGGTTTGCATGCTTATTGACGAAAAAGTCTTATCTTGTGCAAAACAGCCTTAATATTATGCAATAACTTAATGAGTGTAAACAGTTATCTATTAATACAAAATTGTGAATTTTTCTTAATTTAGTTAGTTAAATTTATTTACCTATAAAAAAGTTTTGAAAAGTTAAATTAAATGAAAAGATATAAAGATTTTAAGATTTTTACTTGACTGGATCGACTTTTAATCGATTGGTAGGAAGTCCATAGTCGATTAAATCGACTATTCAATTTTTCAAAGTTAATTAATTTGAACTTTAAACTAGTTGACCTTTAGTCGATTTAGTCGAAGTTGATAACAACACTAGTTTAACTATTGTAAAATTGACCAAGAAATGTTAATGCAAATTATTTAAAAATATTTTCATATTTTTTGTATGTAATGATATGATTAGTAAATAGTGTTTCAAGAAATTTAAAAAAGGATTAAGGGGTAACTCCATGTCAAATGACCTCGGTCATGTCACCATACAACTTAGATTTTGCTGATTTTTATACAGTTAAGAGTGATTAGTTTAATAAGAATTCTTTGAAATTTTTAGCCTCTTGCTCAAAGAAGATCCTGAAATATGACTGTTTTTACTTTTAGCAGATACTGGCCAGGCCCCTCTTGTTCCTTCAAAATTGCAATGTTTATTTAGAGGTTTCAAGTCACATAACTTTAAAAATATTTGATTTTTTTACTTAAAAATTTATAACTGGCTATTTTTAGGGGCGACGAATCCAATGAAATAATCAAGTGTAAAAAATTATTAAATACCTGTAATTATCAATTTACATAAAAATAGGCAATTTTTTATATACCTGTTTTTAATGCTTAAAAAACCCATGTGCCTTGATGATATCAAAAAAAAAAAATATCACACATCATTCTATATTCACTGATCCTTTAAAAAATGTAAAGATTTTGATCTGCAATTTTATGGATTTTCGTATATGGATAATGGGGCAAGGTTCCCACTTTTTTGTGATGGAATATTGCAATTGATTTTTTACTACCTTCTAGGCTAGCTAGAGCTCTGAAAATTTTGGCATTTTTGTAGTGCCAATGAATGTGTATGTTATAATTGCTTTCAGGGCCCAAGACATTATAGGGAACTGTGGCAAGTGCCTAGCTTTATTGTAGTGGAATCCAGTGATATTTTCATTAAGATGAAGTAAAATTAGAAGTAAAAATAATTGATTTCGTTAATGTGAATAAAAACTAAAATTAGGAATTATCTGAAGAACGAAAGCTGAAATAGAATTGAATATAAGCATCAAAAAATGAAAATAGGAATAGAATTAGAAACTACTGGACAAAAATTATTGAATATTACAAAAATTATTGATATGAAAAAAATTACTGAACAAAAATTATTGAATATTAAAAAAAAATTTTTTTTTTGGACAATTAATTTACAAATTTTACATACTTGCTTTAAAATTGATGCACATGTTTGACCATAACAATGATATTTAGAATAATTATAGAATGTATCATTTGACCACAAAACTGGTCACGTGCTTTTCATTAAGTTAAGTATAAATTCAATGCGTTCAATTTTTTGTTATAAAATAAAATAAACATCTAATGATTCTTAAGAGTTGCAAATCAATCACTAACAGAATAATGAGTTTATCATGGTTGTTGGCTGGTAGGAAACATGGCTATCCCGTATGGAAATTCTTTGTTTACGATGAAAAAACAGACAAATCGACGTGTCTAGTACAGGACATAAATAATGAGGCCACGTGTGGCGCAACTCTTGCCGGAAAAAATTCCAGTAACTTGGTAGCGCATATTTAGAGAATACATAAAGACACACACAAATCTTACACGGATGAAAAGAAAAAACGAAATGCAGAAAAAATATTTCAAACATAAAATTGATGAAATCAATTCTTTATCTTCCCAAAACTGTAAAAAGACAAAAACCCAGACAATAAGAAAGTGTTTTGAACATCGAATCACCGCATGACCAACGAAATTAAGTGAATATCAAGTGGTCAGAATAGCATGATTGAAATGATTGTTAATACCAGCTATCCAATTGTATTGCTTGATCAGCCGTCGTTTTGAAAGATGATAAAAACGCTTGACCCAAAATTTAAATTCCCAGGTAATAATTAACAAGACTAAATTTTTAAATTATTGTTTTAAATTTATTCAATGCTAAACAATTTTTAAATGTTTACCTGTATTTATAGTATCATTAATGTAATAATATAGTAACAAACAACACTAACTGATATGCATTAAATTTTAACTGATTTAAATTTTATATTGCAGGGTCTGCAACACTGAATAAGTGGATAAAAGATTGTTTTCTTCTACAATCTGCACAACTGAAAGTTTTGATGAATCGTACACGCAAAGTAACAATTTGTCTTGATGGTTGGATGAAGAAAGGTCTCACAGCATCATTCCGTGGAATATCTGCTTGTTTCTATGACACCACCATTGATAAAACACGACATGCTTTCCTAAATTTGATGGAACTCCAACATCCCCACACGGTGAGATGCTTGCCAAATGTTTAAAGAATTGTCTTGACCAGTAGGGTATTAGAGAAAATCAAGTTATGTTGATTGTTTCAAACAACGAGTCTAATATGGTTAAAGCCATCAGGCTCTTACAGGAGGTGCATGCCGCTTAAAAATCTGACAAATCTGAATCTTATGAATTTGACGAGTTTGAACATAAAAAACTGATAAGGAAGAGGTCCAGTCTCAGTCAGAACAAACTGATTTATCACTGCCAGATAATATTCCATATCGTCAAATGTCCTGTATGGCTCACACACTCCAGCTTCTCGTAAAACCAGTTTATGAACATTATAGTGCAACCATCTTAGAAACGAGACAAGTTGTATCAAGAATTAGGAAATCAAATGTGGCAATTGAGAAACTTATTAACAAGTGTTGGAAGTCTGTGATTACTGACTGCACCTCGAGATGGAACAGTACATATCAGATGATTGGCCGGCTGTTGAAAATAAAGACATCGGTGAATAAAGTTCTTACAGAAATTGATACATATAATTTTATTATTTATGTTATTAGTATATATGAATTATTTTCTGAAATTTATTAAATCTATAAAATCGAGTCTTACCTTATTTAAACTAAAAAAACCAAAATGGTAATAAGTTGTAAGAAGTTTATTAGTCATTACCATTAAAAAACAAGACAGGGTATATAGTCTTGAAATTAGGTTTACTAATAACACGGAAAGACTATATACTGCCTTTTAAACTACATCACAACAGCATGGAAAAAAGAGATGTACATCAATGACAATTATTAGTTATTACAATTGTTATTAGTAAACTTTAATTTCAGATGGTTTACTTAAATTTAGGAATCGACACATTCAAAGCAAGTGAATGGGTTCGTCTTCAAAACATTTCTTCATTTTTGGAACCCTTTGCAGTACAACCAAATATACTTCAGACCGATGCCCAGTCTTTTTCACAGGTTCTACCATCTATACTCAATTTGGAATGCCATTTACAAGAATATCCTACCAACAAATCTTTGACAGAGAATCTTCTTGGAGATCTATGTCAACGGTTTCAATCAAATTTGCAGCCGGACTCAGATACGTTCAATCCTCTTCCGTCTGCTGCATGTTTGTTAGATCAAACAGTTGCAGTCTTTATCCTCACACCAGAAATGGGCACCTTGCTCCATGCAGCAAAGATGTATATAATAAGTGTTTGTGGAGTAGAGTCAGAATTATAAGCTGCTGCTGAGTCAAATGGATCTGAATATGAATCTGCTGCCATAAAACGCTTTAAGTTCTGGTCAAATAAAATCTTTTCAAAAGAAGGAAAAATTTATAACCAAGACAATCTCACTGTCGCAAGTCAGCTGTCAAGGTATTTGGTAGACATAAGCAGTGATGAAGCGCTGCCAAGTAATGGCCCGCCATTTTGGAAACGAAACAAAAGTAAGTATAGCAAGATTGCAATTTTGGCTGAAGATTTATTCCAGATATTTTCTTTTAATTTCGAAAAAAAATCTTGTTATAACTCAATTGAATCATTAAATGACTACTTTATGACTATTTGTATGCTTGTTTAGATTGTTTAATACTAAGTTTGTTTAATACTAAGTAAAAAATTGTTTAAATATTTTTCTTGAAACTTATGTATTATATTATTTCTTGAAATAATGATAGGGGAGACCGGGGCTAGTTGGCAGCAGAGGTAAGTTGACAAATTGCGTTTATCTGCAGTCTTTTATCAAAAAGTCTCAGAAGTCTCAGGGAACTTTCCTAACTGACCATTTCATCTTGGGTCCTATGAAAAAAAAACTTAATTTTTATTTGTAATAACATTGAAAAAAAATTATTTTTTAGAAAAAAAAAATTTTTGAATTTACTTTTTCAAAAAAAATTTTTTAGAGGATTTTGTTACCAGGAACAAAGGTGGGGTATTGTTTTGGCTTCATATACAAACTACTAATTGCTACCAGCTCATAGAAATATTAAATAATTTTTACTCACTAAATACGTTAATAATCTTTTTTATAGTTTGCGCCAACTTACCCTGGGGTGGGGTAAGTTTTTTTTTTTTAAGGCCCTGGAAGGTGCCATAAGATTTTTTTTTTTTAAATGAATGCAACTAGTACAAGTTACCCAAATTCATAAACTTCAAGACTACACTTTGATTTTTTCAAAAAAATGTGCAGTTAGGACAACTAATAGCTGTAAAATTTGATAGAAGTAAAACATGAACTGAATTAGTAACTGAAATAAGAATTAAGAAGATTGAAATCATAAGAACTGAACTGAAATTAATTTCATCGAAACTGATTCAAAACAAGTAAAATTAAAATTAGAAATTAAATCAATGCTACAAGAACTAAGTAAAAATGGAAATTATATTTAAAACTTAAATATCACTGGTGGAATCTTGTGATTTTTCCCTACCTTACAGAGAAACTGGAGCTCTAAAAGTTTCACTTATTTTCTCTAAATTTTTTTTTTTTTTTGCATTATTTTTGCATTTTTAATAAAGTAAAGATAATTTTAAAAATATTGTTTTCAACAATTTTTTTGGCTTGTACTTGTTTTGTTTTATTCAATTATCTACAAAATAAAATACAAAAATATCAAGATTTCTTTTTCAATTTGAAAAAAATAACCTCTTTAATATTTTGTGTACATCAGTCAAGGATTTTATTACAATTCAATAGATTTTTAAGATTTGCAAAAGTTACTTCATGAAACACTCAAAATTCCTATATTAAATTTTAGATTGTATCAAATATGTCAAAATGCTTTAACTTTTATGGCTTAAAACTTTGCTCCCCTACTGTGGTTATGCATGCAAGAGCTCTTGAAATGCAAACCAGTCTGGATTTATATAATTGCCTATTATTCCTAAAAATATTATTTATATTAGTTTTTTAGTTTTGTTTTCATTGCTTCATGGAGAGAATTTATAACTTATTGAAGCTTATAATTTCTTGCTGATTGTTTCATAACATAAAATTGTTCTCCAATTAAACCCAAGCAACAACTTAAATAGTCTTATTTTTAAATCAAAAATGCAAGTTTAGTGTTGAAACCTATGTATATACAGTACTGTGAATAAGTTTTAGACCACTTACACTTTTTCAAAAAATCACAGAGAATTCTTCTCTAATATTGCAGTATAATGCGGTAGTGGTGTAGTGGTAAAGCGCTCGCTTCATAAGCGAGAGGTTCCAAGTTTGATCCCCACCATGACCCTGGTAGTACCGCGCTTGTTTCTCTTGTTTCTCTGCGCAGAGGCCTTGTTCGTCAAGGTTTGTGTTTCAGAGTTATAGAGTTGAGAGTGGGTTATAACCACTATTAAGTAGCCTCCTCAACTGTAGTGGCCCTCTCGGCCTTGAGGAGATGAATAACAAAATTTAAAAAAAAAATTTAAGTTTGTAGTTCTAAATTATAAACTTATTAAAACACATGTATTTCACACAAAATATGGAACAATTACAGACTTTTTAATGTCAAACTTCATAAAAAACTCTTAATATTTATTATGTCCTCCATTGACTGGGATTTAGGAATCCCAGTCAATATTCGCCGGGGAATAGATTCATACAAGTTAGTTATAAAATCCTGGGTTATGTTGTGCCATTTTTTTTGAAGTACTTCAAAACATTCTTCAGCATTTCGGGGAGCATATTCGACCTTCTTTCTGTCCAGGTAATCCCAAATATGCTCAATTATATTCAAAAGTCCTGGTCTGATTTCTGTGTAATATTTCCTGGTCTGATTTCTGTGTAATATTTCCTGGTATTTGAGTAGTGAGTATTATTTCCTGGTATTTGAGAAGAACCCTGGTCTGATTTCTGTGTAATATTTAATATTTGAAAAACTTTTAAAAAAATCCTATTTGAGAAATTTTACTTTATACTTTGGAAAAGAAATTTTTGCATTTTCAATGAAAGCAATGTAGTCACGAGGCTGTATTGCTCTTGTATTGTATTGCTCGTGTATTGCTCTTCCTCTTAGATTTCTTTCAATATTAGCGTGTACACTGTCTCCTTCCATATGTGTATGTCTTTTTTCCAAATATGTTCATTTTGATTCAAATTGATTGCTTGGAGGGGGCATTTGAGCTTGAAAAGGATCTTACTTCTGCTACAGCATGGGGCTCACAGTGGCTGGTGAACTTTAATTCAGATAAAACTCAATTTTTTTCAGCCAATCGTTATCACAATAATTTAGATCTTCCTATATTTATGAACGGTGATGTACTCGATGAGTTGCCTACTCTTCATCTTCTAGAATTAACTCTTACTTCCAATCTTTCTTGGAAACCATATATCAAATGAGTTGCAAAATTAGCATCTGCTAAGGTTGCATCTCTTTATCGAGCTCGTCACTTTCTTACTTTGGATTCTATTCTCTATCTCTATAAATCTCAAATCCGGCCTTGTATGGAATATTGTTGCCATATCTGGGGCGGATCCTCTAATGATGCCCTTTCTCTTTTAGACAAGGTGCAAAAACGCGTTGTAAACATAGTTGGACCTGCTTTTGCAGCCAACCTCCAACCATTATCACATTGTCGTAATGTTGCTTCTCTTTCTCTTTTCTACAAATACTGTAATGGGCACTGCTCTAAAGAGCTAGCGTCTCTTGTGCCATCTACTATAATTCATTCTTGTGTTACTCGTCATTCAATTAAGTGTCATCCTTTTTCTGTGACTGT
>NC_088926.1:20310000-20442500 GCF_038396675.1 Hydra vulgaris | reverse complement strand
TCTCTTGATCGTGTTAATATTTCTGATCGCCGTGCACTCTTCGTGGTTGGAACAGTGTCTCAGGCTCTTGGTCACTCGGTAAAAGATTTATCATTGTCGTACAGCACAATCCGCAGAAAAAGGCGATCTGTTTGTGAAGCGGTGACTACAGCTGACAAGGTTGATTTCTCTCCTGATGATCCACTTCTTCTGCATTGGGATGGAAAGCTCTTACCTGATATCACTGGTGGTCAAAAAAAAGTGGATAGAATTGCCATCCTTGTGACTGGTGGTGGGGTGGAAAAACTGCTGGGCGTTCCAAAGATTGATCGAGGTACAGGTGAGCAACAGGCTGATGCTTGCATGAAGGCTCTTAAAGACTGGAAATTGAAAGAATTTGTTCGGGGACTGGTTTTTGACACTACTTCATCTAACACTGGGTTGAACAATGGTGCCTGCACAATAATGGAGCAGAATCTTGACCGTAATCTTATATGGATAGCATGCAGGCACCATATGTTTGAAGTCATGCTTTCCACCATTTTCACGACTGCATTTGGAACCAGTGGAGGACCTGAAGTTGGAATTTTTAACCGTTTCCAGAAACAATGGCCAGCAATCAACAAGGAGGTGTTCACTATAGGGAATAAAGAATTTTACAACTGCGATTTTTTTCTCAAACTCCGTGAAGAAATGGTAGTATATTATAGTGAAGCAATTAAAGGTCAACAACCCAGGGATGATTACTTAGAACTCTTGAATTTGTGCCTTATTTTCCTTGGAGGATCAACTACAACATCGGAGTTCAAAGTGAAGTTTCAGGCTCCAGGTGCAACACACAATGCACGTTGGATGGCAAAAGCTATATATTGTATAAAGATATATTTGTTTCAGGATCAATTTGTTATTACTGCAAAGGAAAAGAAAGGAATAACAGATATAAGTCTTTTTGTGGCATTTGTATACGGACAGTTTTGGAATGAAGCTCCGTTAGCTGAACGAGCACCATTCAATGATGCCAAGCTTCTTCAACGGATTCAAGAATATCCAAATCGTACAATTGCAATTAATGCAGCAAAAGTTTTGCATCGCCACCTCTGGTATTTTTCTGAACATCTAATAGGATTGGCTTTCTTCGATTCCCGTGTCGACAACAACACCAAGAGAGACATGGCAAACAACCTGAAACAACAGCCAAGGCAGAAATCTCTCAAAAGACTTGATGCTGCCACATTCGATTGTCACAGCCCATTGTCTTCCTTCGTCACACAACGCACCGCAGAACTTTTCGATCTAATTTTGAAAAATGGAAAAGAAAAAGCTGAATCATGAATTGAAATGAAGCACAAGGTTCGTCAAATGAAAGTCGTCAACGATTGCGCGGAACGAGGCATAGCACTTATAACATCCTTTAACTCAAGCGTTACGAAAGATGAAAACCAAAAGCAGTTTCTTTTTAGATTGGTTGATCTTCACCGGAAGGAATTTCCAGTTGCATCAAAGTCTACCCTGATGAAGATGACTGTTGAATGATGAAGATGATTGATTTATTATTGCCTAGTAATAGTATTTAGTATTTATTATCAATAAGAAATTGATAATAAATAATTCAGTAATATAATATAAAAAATGTAAAAATAAAAAATATTTTTTTTACTTTTTGTAACCTTATACCAAAATGTGACATAACATGGCAACCCCTAAATATCATCCGATTTGATTCAAATTTTGCCCAATAACTACTATTGTCATATAGAACAAGGGCAAGCTTGAGGACAACTAAAGTTTTGAACCTACAAATTTTGCATCACCCTAATGCACACACACATTTAATATTTAACTTCAAAATTAAAGTAATGACTCAATAAAAATTGGTTGCTTTGTGGACTAACACCAACTTTTTTAAAGTAACTGAATTCCCCTTATAATACTGGTATAGCCTTACGAGGAAAATATATTACCTTAAGGTTTCAACACTAAACCTGCGTTTTTGATTTAAAAATAAGACTTTTTATATAAGTTTATATAGTTAAGTAACTTAACTTAAGTTAAACACTTTTCTCTGAAAATTAATGCACTCTAATAGCAAAGTTTTTGTTAATTTTTGTTAAGACCATAGAACTTGTTATGTAATATAGATAGAAAGAAAATATGAAAAAACATCAGTGTATACTATATACAACATTGCATGCAAGATTTAAATGTTGAAATTGAAATTAAAATGTTGAATTTGAAATTGAAATGCAAGATGAATTGAAAAGTTGAAAATAAAGTTTGGGCCGCCGGAATTACTTTTGACTAAAAATGGCGTCTACTTATTTTGGAATTTAATAATTAGTAATTACTTGGATTACCTTTTTATTAATAGCTATAGCAGACATCATCATATAAAATCGGAAATTATTTAAACAAGATTACAGTATGCTTCACATCATTTGAGCTGTCGTTACATTGATTCTAATTTAAACCTACAAAGGTATTCAATCTTCTGATTTAACTGGCCTAGGTTCACATCAGCAAGATTGTTAAATACTAACAAGACTATCTAATTTTTCATTTTTTATTATTACTATTGTTATTATCAACAGAAGAGTAAGTGCATTAATTATTGTTTTGTTTTGCTGTGATCTATGTTCAAAACAGCAAGATTTTTCATATAAGACTATACTAACCTTTATTAACAATATAAAAGTTAAATTTGCTGCTGACCTTTACTATTCACACAACTTCTATTGCATACTGTTAATTAGCACTAAGCACAAATATATTTTTTTTTTATGTGTGTGTGAGTGTGTGTGTGTGTGTGTGTGTGTGTGTGTGTGTGTGTGTGTGTGTGTGTGTGTGTGTGTGTGTGTGTGTGTGTGTGTGTGTGTGTGCATGTGCTTGTGTATATGAATATGGATATATATAGTATAACTGATATATGTGTATAATATATATATATATATATATATATATATATATATATAGATATATATATATATATATATATATATATATATATATATATATATATATATATATATATATATATATATATATATATATATATATATATATATATATATATATATGTACATGTGTATAAATTGTGTTTGTTATATTCTATATTAATTTATATAGTTGTTTTATTCTAATAAATCTATATTCCATCTTATATTATAAATTTGTGCACTTGTACAGTTTTATACTTATATAGTCTTATACCTAAAGTATGCAAATCCTTATAACTGCTTAATAATATTAGTGTAGTTACCAATATCATAAAATTATATTTTTTTATTGTTAATTTATATTTTATTGTTTAATTACTCTTTATATACTTTAAAACCATTAAATCTTATGCTTTATCATTTCAGTTTTGCTTAATCATTTCGATTTGTTGCTTTATCTTTCCTTTTTTTGCTTTACCTCCATATGCTTAGAAACTTCTAATATACTTATATGAAAATCATAAATTCAAAAAATGATAAAAACAAAGAAAAATACTATAAAGCGGAGGTAAAAAAGTTGTATTCACTGGAGAATCCAATAGTTTCGCATTCATTTCTTCAATAGTGTTTTATCTTTCAGAAGGTCATATTTTAAATGCAAAATTAACATAAAAATTTTAAAATAAAATAAGTCACGTTACGAAAAGATAACAAAATAAATAAAATGATGGCAAAATGTTGTTCTGAGTAAATACTGTCCCCAAAATAGGTATAATATTTACCGTCAATGGATAAAAAATGACGGTAAAAATCAGTTAGGGGTTGTCCATAAACTACGTCACGCAATTTTTGACCGTTCTTAACCCCTCCTCCTCGTCAAAACATCGAACTCATTAGTAACAATTTCAGTACGAGTCGTCACAAAACCACTAATCCCCCTAAAACGTGACGTTACTTACGGACGATCCCATATATAATTTAAAATTATTATCTTTATCGTATTATCTTATCTACTATTTGTCATGTCGATGCTTAATGCTGTTAGTTACTGAGTTAGTTACAATTTTGTAAAATTTCTAAAAACTTTTCTTTTTCTAAACTGCGCGCCTATTGTTCTTTCAATGAACGTTTGACGTCTTTTTTGTTTTTCTGCGTAATAGATTTTTTTCTAAACTACGAGCATTGTTTGGGGAAGACCGCAATTTGATAAAGACCACGAGGTCTTTCAACTTTTAGCGACCCGTGTGAGTGCTTTTTTTTCTAAAACGCTTCAGTTTTTTGTTTTAGTTTTTTAAGTTTTACTTTATATTCATTTAATTTTTTTTGCTAGCAATGCTGTTTATGTATGTTTTTTTTTCAGCTTTTCTTTCAATTTTTTATTAAACTTTTGGGGAAGGTGTATTTGATTCACGGGGTTAGGGGAGGATGGCATATTATAATTAATTTTAATTAAAAAAGAACTAAAATAAATTATTGTTTTAATTACACGTGAATCAAGTACACTTCCTCCACACTTTTTTAACTTTTTAAAAGCGCAAAAGATTTTACAGCAACCAAGGAAGTGTTCTTTTTGTTTGATCTTTTTAGTTTGTCTTTTTTAGATTTTCTGTTTTATTTAGCTTTTCTGCTTTATTAGCATTTCTGTTTGCTTTGTCTAGGGTTGCCAGACGTCCAGCAAAAGGAGGACATGTTCTCCTTTTTTATCATTTGTCCTCTGTCTGGCCGGCGAAGCTGAAAGCATTTAAAATGTTCGACTTTTTAAATATTTTTAGTTTTTAATTTTTTAATACGCTTTTTTTTTTATGTATATTTCCACATTTAAACTTAGCTATTCTTACAACTGTATACTTTTTAGAAGTTTTTTTAATGTTCTATTCTTTAATTAAAATGTCGAGTTCTACTTTTAACTCTGCGCATTTCAGTTTTCTAGTTGCAATGTTCATTTTGTCCTAATGTCCATTCATTTATTTGTCAAACAGTTTGACAAACAAAAATCGAAACAATAAAGTTAGAACATAATTTCATTCTATTCAAAACTAACTGTTCTTAAACTGTATAATTTTTCGAGTTCCTTTGTTGTTCTATAGAACGACGAAGGACTTAAAGAAGTAACGTTGGCATTTGATACAGTTTATCATTATTAGCCTTACAACTCAATGACCTGCAGACCTGGTTTAATACACATTATATTTGAAGATTCGGAAATAACATAAAATATTGTATGTTCAAAAACAAAAACTGAGGTAATAATCAAGGTAATTGGTCCCCACACTGTTTATAAACTGGTGAAATTATTAGATAGCGTATCATATTTCTGTATTTCCACGTATGCTAACAATCACGGTTCACAGAAAGTATTTCCGATCGTTATTCAATGCTTTGACTGCCCACGTTTTGCAAAACTACATTCAACATGGAGCAGATTTATTAAAGATTGATGTTAAAACTTTTGTCTTGAAAATATCCAATTATTTTTCTATTTACACATTTAGAACTGAAGCTTTAAAAATATCTATGCGACTATATTGACATTAGTTTTCATCAACTATCACTCTAAAACTAGATGCTTAAGTTTGTTTCCAGCTATTGAAGTATTGCTGAGGTTATTTGATGTTTTAAAAATATACTTTCTTTCTGTAAATCAACCACCTGTTACCATAAAAATATATTTTGAGAATGAATTTATAGAAGCTTATCTTTGGTTTTTGCATTTCTTGATGTCTGTATTTCAAGTAAATATTACAGCAATTGAAAGGGAAGAAGCGTCCGTTTTAAGAAGTTATGAGCCTCTTCACTCTACCTTGTTTGTTTTAAAAACCTTTTAATGAATCATAGCTTTGGTTGGATGTATTTAAACAACGTAAAAAAAGCACTTTTTATGACCTTTTAATATGCATTTTATACCTGAAAAAAAATGGTTTCATTTTTGATGAAGTACAACTGTTTGACTAATATTGTAATCTAAAATCATTTGCGCAAGTCAAAAACGTGCAGTTTTTTGAAATACCCTGGCATAAACAGTGGGTTTTATTTTTTAAAATTTGTCCAAATACAAGTATTCTTCTGTATCCCAGGACACAACGGAAATGTTGAAAGAGTGTTTTCGTTGATTAATGCTCGATGGACAAAGGAAAAGAACAAACTTTTAGTTGACTCTGTACTGGACATCGTTTTTACAAAGTATAATTTAAATAATTTTACTTGTGAACAGTTTTTAAAAAAATGATTGTTAACGAAAATCTTCTGCGTAAAGTTGGCTTCTCCTAGAGATATTTTTTGACAAAACATGTTATTGTAAATAATTTAACATATTAAACACTGTATACCTGAACGTTGCATTCTTTTTTTTAACCAAAAAATATTAATTGCAATTTAAATTTGGAGAAAATTACCAGAGTTAGCAACAATCTGGTTAAATAGATGCGTAGCCTGCAAAAAACACGTTAATTTAAAACGATAATTTAAAAACTCGTTTCCATTTCCATTTTTATTATTATTAAATAACAGTTTTTAATACTAACAATTTATCCGGTATCTTGTGTACTGTAATATATTGTTTCTTATATAACTTCTTATATATCAATATTTTTATAACTTCTTATATATACATGGATATTATATTAGTTGTTTATTCTTATCCACCACCATAACAAAAGTCATTAGCGCCCCAAAATCTAAAAAACCTTTTGTTTTAGGTATTACTAAACTTAAGTACATGTCTGATGCCCGTACTGTGGGCAATCATTGGGTTGCAATTGACCTCCTTTTTTAATAAGTTCTCATTGTTTCACGCAAGTTTAATAATAAAAATTGAGCAAAAACAACCCCTATTCCCTATTTTTTTTAAAACGCCCCCTTCTTCCCTAAAAGTTTTCACAGCACAGGAGAAATCTTACCCCTTCTTTCCTAAAAGTTTTCACAGCACAGGAGAAATCTTACCCCTTCTTCCCTAAAAGTTTTCACAGCACAGGAGAAATCTTACCCCTTCTTCCCTAAAAGTTTTCACAGCACAGGAGAAATCTTTTCTAGTAAAATATATATTCAAAGAATTCATTGCTTTTAAGTATAAAGATAGTAGTTGTAAATCAATAACAACTTGGACGCCATTATTAGTTAAACTAAAAAGTAGTTCTGATAAGTTTACACCATTAAAAGCAGATAAAGAGTTATCGGGAAATGTAGAAGTTTATATAAATACTTATAAAAATGAATTGGAAAGACTATTGCATTATCGGTTTTGAAAAACAAAAAAATAATTGGTTTAGAAAATAAATAAGAGTTTCAATTAAGAAGATGATTTAGTTTCACTTAAGAAGGTGAATTGAACATGCCCTTTGGTTATGGAATTGTCTATCCAGGCAACACACTCCATTAGGAAAGCAACCTTGGAATCATTAGAGCATTTTTCTCATATTGCACCAAAGTTAGTGTGCTGCTTTGGTATTCTATTTGAGTAACTATTTCAATTTAAAAAAATGCTATTAGAATATAATAATAAATATTTATTGTAATAAATTATTTCATTATTACTAAAAATCTCATTTATTTAGTAATGATAATGATCCAGCCAATCAATAGCTTTTATAACAAATTGTGGTTTGTTTAGTAATTGTCTAGATTGAAGCTTGATCTTTGTGCATTTATCTTCAATATATGTACATTAAATTTCTTTTATGCAATATAGTTTTTCATATTACAGTTTATTTTGGCTTGCTATCTTTAATTTTAGTTTCGACTCCTCATTTAAGTTTTTAACTTTTGAAAAAAAAATCTTTTTTTTTCAGATAGATCTTTGATCTCTTTTACAGCAAGCTTTGTTTAATATAAATAATATAATAATAATATTTAATATAAATATTAAAGTATTAGAAAAATAGCAATTAAGATAAACCAGTGTGTAATGAAAAATTAACTCAAAAAAATCTAATTGACATTATAACAATTCCAGACTTTTAGACACTTGGGGGTGGTGACTTTTTTTTCATTTATCCTTTTATTCCACAACTGCATTATTATTGTTATGGTTTAATTGTAATAGTTGCATTATGGTTATTAAAAACGTTAATAAAACACTGATTGGTATAACCAAATAACATAATATCGATCACTCAATTTTTACAGATAAAGTAATAAATTAAAAAATGAATTATGTTATGAATTTATCATATTATATGCTGACCCTAACCTAAACACAAATACATAAGGTTCATAATGTTATGAATTCAAAATAGCACAGAAAACTTTTATGTCGGATTTTATAAGTCAAAAAGAAAACTTTTATGTCGGATTTTATAAGTCATCATTATATTTTAAATCAGCATTTTGAAATTCTATTGCGAGTTATGAACGATAAAAAAGTACGTCATCCGCACATAAACGAAAGAAACCCGAAACTTACTTTAAATCACCTGATTGGAAAAAGCTGCGCATGTTAATTTTATTCGCTCTTAAAGCAATATATTAGAATGAAATTTTACTAAAAAATAGTGAAGTAGATAAGGAATAAGTATAGAAATGATCGGAGTGGAATAGATAAGTGTAGAAATGGTCGGTTTGGTACAGACCCGTATTTTATGGGTTCGGACAGCTAGAATATATATATAAATAAAAAGGATAAAAAGTTTGGTATGGAGTAGACTCACAAAGACCCGTATTTTTACGGGTCCAGTCAGTTAGTAAATATTACTATTTTATTATTTCATTTGGCTTTTTTTAGTTTATTGAGCAAATAACTTATTTGCTTAATGTGGTATTTTCACGCTAAAGTAAAAATTCTGATCCCACAACCATAAATAGATTAGATGCCTGGTGATTATTTAAAGTTAGCTTAGTTAAACACAAAAAATTTTATTTTATTTTTAAGATACTCAAAATTAGTATAAGTTATACATAAATATAAGAATACATGGTACCCAGCAAACATTGTTTTAGTGGAATCGCAATAAACCTATGCAAGCGTTTTTTCATAGTCGGAGAATTTGACTGATTAATTTTTTGTAAAAAGACTTTGAAAAAAAGTGATATGTATATTACAACAAAAAAACATGCTGGATGTAATATATATATCATAACATATTTTTAATGTTTCATATTCTTATTTTTAACACAAAATCAATCTAAACTCATTTTATCTAAATCATTTTATATCATTACAAGATTATAAAGTTTTTCAGTAACTACTATTAACTATTGTGAATTTTCTTAGTTAGTATCCAATCTTCTCAACGCAGTACGAAACAACAATGTTAAACCTATGACGGTAACAGATATTAAAGGTTTAATATCTGTTACTGTCATAGTATTGTTAAAGCCAAGGTTTGCTTTAACACGCGGGTATTTAAATCATACAATATTTAATCGATTAATTTTTATAATATAAGTAAGTTAGCGTATTTCAAGATATGCTTGTTTATATTAAAAAAAAATTATATATCACATAAGCATTATATTTAGCCTAGTGGTTTTTTAAGAAACACAAAAAATAAATTAAATATACATACTTATTAATGAGTATTTAATTCTTTCCATTGATAGCGTACACAAGACAACAATAAATATATGAAAAGTTAAATAAACATACTTTGATTGTAACTACGATTATATTTATTAAAAAAAGGAAAATTTCTTTTCTGAGCCAGTTAAAAATGATATTTCCCAATATAGTATTCTTAATTTATTGCAATTATTAATTTGTATGAACATTGATTTTTTTTTAAATTTCTCTAAGATGGAAGTATAAATGGAAATGCGGTCTGTGATTATATAAAAGCAATTTATAGAAGCAGATTAACATCTAGTCCTGTAAAATACAATTTATGATAGATATATAAAATTCCATTAAAAAATTCGTTGCGGCATCATTTCTGCAGTGAACCAACTGCATTGTGGTGGGCAGACCAACATGTATCCAAAAGTCCTTTCAATGTAGGTATTCGTTAAGGAGTAAAGTCAGTTAAAAGTCGATTCCATTGGTGTGTTGAAGCAGAGAAAAACACAAACAGTTTTTGAACAAAACCAAAAAAATAAACTGCAAATGGGCAGCTGTTGACAGCATTTCGACCAACAAGATTTAGAGAATTTCTAAAACATGGAATATATTCAGGTATACTGTTTTTGTTTTTTTTTGCTAATCCAGGCTCGGATACCATTGTATTTTCCACTCATATTTAATTTAACTGGTCCTCTTGCTATTACATATTGAATTATCAATGGTTTGAATGCGAAACATCCGGCGTTGAGTCACCTGAGACAGAATGGTATTTTGCACCTTTTATTTCTTGTATGACCTGCCTCATTAACTGATCACTTATAATTAAAATAAATTAATCACAAATTGTTTATGACAAATAAGATATGTGGTCTCTACCTTTGTTAGCGTGTTATTGAATGTCTTCTGAAAGAAATGAATTATACTCCGCAAGTAAATCCAAACATCCTAAATAACTTCCATAGCTCACCGATTTAATAATCTCTCCATTTCCATAAAATGCAACACCTCTTGCCGACAATAATTTGGTTATACTTAAAATCCATTTGAGAAGTTGACGAGAATAGTTCTTTAAGACTTTTATCTATTTGTTTCCCTGTGGTTTTTATTCAAATAACTTTTTCAATACTATTTCTGTACAAAGTACTGACTTCATGGCGACTTAAATCCCTGTCTGCATTTTTCCAATTACGCTGAACTTTCTCACCGTTTAATTGCTCTCGGAAAAAAAAGATTTTAAACAACGTCGTTTAAAAGTATCACCTAGAAATATTCTTTCTGACGTGCTAAAATTGTTTTCCATGTGTTGACAACTAGCAATTTTTTTTAAACAGATTTAATTGTGCAAAACATCAGTAACTTTCCACATTCCTATATAATCAGGAAACTACGTATCTGCATCTGCAAGTCTATCACATTGCATTTTCCACAACTCTTCTGCTAGACCTTCTACTAGAAATGGTTCGTCTTGAGGTTCATGATTTATATTTGTTGTTAAGTTATCTAAAATCATATACCTATAAAATAAAATACCTATTGCTTGGTCATGATCAACAGTTTGACAAGTTTCAGTTGCGATTGCGCTACTTATACCTAGTTCAATATTCAATTCAGGCTTGGTAATGTTGTGGGTTTGATAGAGTTCAGTAATCTTTTTAGTTACTGCCAGAACCTTTTTATAAAGTTTCTCTTCATCTTCCTTGAATTTTTATCTTTCTTCCATCAGCTTTTATATTTTTTCATGGTTATTAACTTTTATTTTAATAAAAAGAAAATACTTTATTAATAATATAATGAGGGAACAGTCTGCACTAAATTTTTTTTAAAGAATCAGATATAAAAAAAAAATGAAAACGAGAAAAAGGCAATTTATGCCACGAAGTGAATTATATTCTTGCAGTGTCTAGGTTTTTGATAGTTAAACATCTGATAGATAAACATTTTTTACAGTGTCTAGTTTAACCATCTGTTTAACTATCTGTTCGATAGTTAAACATTTAGTATATCAGGCCGCGAGTTTCAATATCCGATCGTTGAAAATTTGATGTTTTTGCCTTTTTGACATTTTTAAAAAGATGGGCTTTTTTCATTTGTTGATATTTTTTCTAGGAGTAGGCCTCTATTTTATAATTGTTTTATCTTTTTTTTAGCGGGCCAATTTTTTGTGGTGGGCTTAAGGCTATAGCCTCCTCAGCCTTCGCCTTAATACGGCTCTGTCTATAACTACTGAAAAAAATATTTTCTGCAGTTGTAGTCGTCAATTTTTTTAAATCTACGAAAATCATGAAAGAATTAATTGCAGCATGTAGGGTAAAGTAAGGTAATTTCGGCAGGGAGATAATTTCGGCACCCCTTCAAAAGACACCTAAAAATATTTATTTATTGGATTATTAAAATTATAGTTGGGTATTGTAGTAAGATAAACAATTTTTCTAAAAATATTAGTTTAAAGTTTTATTTTTACATTACAGGTACGTTAATTTATGATTATTAGCTCTTTCTTAACATTTTTACAATTTTGAAAATGTAGGATAAATGATTTTTTCTCTGAAATTTTTACCAAATGTTGTTATTTATTTTATTTAAAAATATAAACTGAATAAAATGTGAGCAACAATAAGATGAAACTCAGAGAATATTTCAAGATATAAAAGTTTCTCCAAGGACTGCTCTAAGGAGATAATTTCGGCTTATGAATAGTTTTTAATTTCGGCAGTGCCGAATTTGGCGACCTGTTCTTTCTTTGAAACCAAAATGGAAATAAGCGTTTGAACTATTATGTATAGAAGTTGATTTTAGTAATTCAGATAGTAATATAATAATAACGAGTTAGTAAAAAAATGAATTCGTTAGTGTCTGTGTGTAACTTGATAAAATATTAGTTCCCCACAATATAAATTAAATTTATGTCATATTTAATAACATCTATATAATAAGTTATAATTTATTATATACATACATACATAGTATATATATATATATATATATATATATATATATATATATATATATATATATATATATATATATATATATATATATATATATATATATATATATATATATATATATATATATATATATATATATATATATGTATATATATATATATATATATATATATATATATATATATATATATATATATATATATATATATATATATATATATATATATATATATTATATAAACATTATTTGACAGCATCATATAATGGGTTCAAAATGTGTAAAATATGGTAATTGGTCAAATGAATCGTTAAAACTAGCAGTACATGCAGTTTTAGTCGATGGTTGCTTGAAATATTCTGCTGCTAAACAATATAAAATACCAAGGCAAGCACTACATGACTATATAAAACGAGCGTCTGTTGATAATTGTGTTAAAAAGTTAAGTGCAGGACACCCAACAACACTCTCAGCTTTTCAAGAAAAAGAGCTAGTAGAAGTTCTTCTGACCATGTCACAGAGATTATTTGGCCTGTCTCCAAAAGATGTGAAATAAATGGTATTCCAGTTTTGTGAAGAAAATGGTATTATTCACAAGTTTAATTGTGGAACTAAATCAGCAGGAAAAGAATGGTTAAACTCTCCATAAGAGTTGCTGAATCAACGTCATTGCATCGAGCCATTGGATTTAATAGAATAAAAGTTAATCGTTTTTATGATGAAATAGAAAAAATAATGTTTAGTGCCAATGGAATGCAGATTATTCCACCATCAAACTTATTCAACGTAGACGAATCCGGATTGTCTATATGCCATAAACCAGGAAAAGTTGTTGCCCTGAAAGGAAAGCATTGTGTTGGTGGCTTAACAAGCTCGGAAAAGAGGAAAAACAATCACAATAGTTTGTTGCCAATCAGCAAGCGGATTTATTGTCCCTCCAATGCTGATTTATCCACGTATTCGAGTGAGACCTGAATTTTTAGATAAAGCCCCAGTTGGTTCTATTTCTGGTGGCAGCAAAAATGGGTGGATAACAACTGGTTTGTTTGAAAAATGGTTTGATCATTTTTTACTTGCAGTCCAGCCACAGTCTAGAAACCAACCAGTTCTTCTAATTTTAGATGGACATTCAAGTCATAAAAAAAATCTTAGTGTTATTATAAAAGCTTGCGAAACAAATGTTATTATATTATCACTTCCGTCCCACTGCACACACAAACTGCAACCACTTGATGTTTCATTTTTTAAAAGCCTCAAAATATTCTATGATCAAGAAGTTGGTATTTAGCTTCGTCATCATCCAGGTCATCCTGTAACTGAATTAGAGGTTAGTGAATTATTTGGAATAGCTTATGGGAAAGCTGCAACTGTTTAAAATTGTCAGTCAGGGTTTAAAAAATGTGGAATATATCCATTTGATAGAAATGTGTTTACTAAAGAAGACTTTGCTGCAGCTAAGGCTACTGATCACTCATATATTGTATCAAAAATTTCAAAGCCAAATATTACCTCTGAAATGCATCCTACTCTCGACAGTGAGTTAGACTCTGCTAAAGATTTAGATCATGTTGATTTTGTCACAGAATGTATTATTGCTTCTCAAAAAGGTAAATCATTTTAAAAGGTGTATTATTTTTACCATCTTCCGCCATTTATTTTAAACACAAATTTAATTTGTTTTATATCAAGCAAAATAATAATTTTTCTGTTGTTTTTTTAGCCTAAAAAAAAATTCTTAAAAAAATTTCAAATTTTTTTAAAACATTTTAACTATTTTTTTTAATTTACATTTTATATACTAGTTTTATTCATCTTTTTTAGTTAAATATTTTTAACTTATCATTTACACTTCAGAAGTCATTAGAATTAGCCACCTCTAATGAAACCTCACAACCTCATGGTGTTACATTTGGATCACTAGCTGGACTTGAAATTAAAAATACAAAACGAACAGGTATAAAAAGGAGGGTAAATCATGCTGAAAAAATTACTGGATCACCATATAAATCTCAGCAAGTGCATTAAAAAAGATATATCTACACATCAAAAGGCATGTTTGAATAACCTTGATGCAAAAGGTGCGATTAATAAACAACTTTGTGCAATGTGTCAATACAGTTATGGTGATCCTGTCGATCCGTATTTAAAGGAAAAATGGGATAAATGCCATAAATGCTCTAGATGGTGGCATGAAACATGTGCTGCTATATGTGGTGTTTATGCTAAAAAAGTTTTTACTTGTGATGATTGTATGAAACACTGATTCTTTAAAAAAAAGTTACATGTCATATATTGATAAACTGTTTTTTAACTTTCGTAAATAAATCTCTTTTTATAAAGTTTTCTTTGAATTTTGTATTTTATTTTTTTATGTTTAACTATAGAAGTTATGTAAAATATTATTTTATTAACTTCATATGAGCTTATAAACAAGAATTCTTATTTAAACAGAATTTAGAAATAATCATCGAAATCATAGAAATTAGTAATCATTTCATATATCACATTTTTCTAAAAGGTTTTTGTTTTGGGTGATATATTCATACTTTACTAAAATGGATGGTTTAATAATTATTAATCTTTGCAATTGCAACGCCCTTAATTACTGCGAATTAGGTGTAACAAATTCCATTTAAGAGACAGTTACTTTATACAATGGAGATTTATAGCTGTTTATAATATTTTAATTATATTAATGCGTTTTCAACAAACGTCTTAATTTTCTCAAGTATGCCGAATTTACCGTATCATAGAGCCGAAAATACCATACTAGGTCGCTAATTTCGTCATTTTTTAGTATTTTGTAAAACAAATTTTACATAAAACTTTGTAAGTTTAAAACAATTTTTTAACTATTATTTAATAGATATATCTGCAGGGCATTGATATGCATGATTTTTTAACGTTATTAAAGCAACCGTTGTCTATAAACAACAAAATGGCTTAATACGCCGAAATTACCCTACTTTACCCGACTTCACATTGCAAAAATGTTACCAAAGTATTTTTTTACAGTAAGCTTAGTCAATTATGATACAAATTTTTGAACTATAATGTTGTCAATTGTTTTTTTAATCTGCATCGGAATATATTTAACAATTCTAGTGAGGTGCCTGTAGAATTTTTTCTTTGAAATTATTGAACATGAAATCCACTAATTTGAAATGACGTGAATATGTTTTTTTATTTTCTGTTTCTAAAGTTTTCATTTTTGAAAAACTTTAGGAATAATTTTCTTTTACCGCAAACCATTTATTTTGTTTTGTGAACAAACTTACTTGTTTTTCTGTCCAACAATCTTAACAGTTGTGCACCAAAGATATTGCAGATGATGCCGATAAACATGAAGCTGATGATTCATTTGGAGTTGATTATATAAGTTCAATATTTGCAAAATTGTTTTCTCTAGTATTTCTTCATCGAGTTTTGTTTTTTTGGACTCTCTTCATTTTTTAATAAAAAAATCTAAAATTCAAATGTTTACGTTATATTCACACAACTTTTAGATGAATTCAGAGGTGATTTGGAGCTCGGTCTGAATCGCTCGCGCGTGTCAGACCGATCTCCAGATCACTCCTGAGTCCTATACTCTGGGATGACCCTTAAAACTGTTATTTTAACTAGTGGAGCCATTTGTCTCTATTTCATGGTAAATAAGAATTGGTAGATAAAGTGTGAAAATATGTTTTTCAAAATTTATTTTTAAATTGTTAATTTAAAAATTATCAATTTATAAATAAAATAAGCGAAAAGTAAGGGCAGGTATATTATCTCCTGATGCACTTTCTTATATATTGTTTTATTTCATTCACTTATAACATTATTTTTTATGTATACTTTTAACTTTGATATAATTAATTTACAGTATTTGTCATATTTCAATACATATTATTATTTCATTATATCATTAAAACTCAGGAGGTTAAGTACTAAGAAGTTAAAAGATAAGTTTTGAACTTCTCCTTCAATTTTTTTATAAACAATATATATTTGATCGTCTGTTTTTATAATATTCTGCACAGGCGAACGCCTAATACAGCCATCGATCAAAGGTCTTAATTTGATTAGGAAATCTTTTAATTAAAAAAAGTTATTTTTGAAAACAGTTCTAAATGACGCTTTTAAACAACAATTTTTTTCTTTGCTAAATCCTTTTTAAAAACTTTATTACCAACAAAAAATTAGCTTTATTACCAACAAAAAATTATACTTTTAAAAATATTCTAGATAAAATTAACTTTAATGGTGCATGAAAATATGGTCATCAAAGTTGTCATGGTTTATCAAATTTGTTTAAAACCAATTGAGAATTTTATTTAAGTAACATATGGAAAGGTAGACAGCATAAGGTCATTTACGAAAAGTATTTACAGGAATTTACAGGTTGCACATAAGAGGAGGAATGACAACATTCTAAAAACTTGCAACTTGCATAATATTTAAAAAACTGCACAAGGTTGTAGACCATAAAATAAATACTTTTATGAAATATTAATAAAAAAAGTGTTAAAAATATGAAAAAAAATTATTTATATGTAAAAAAAATGTTTTTTTTAAAAAAAAAAATGGTTTTGAAAAACTTTACCAAAAACTCATAATGACGCAAAAACAGTTTAAAAAAGCTCTTAACTCTTGTGTTTCCGAACACGTCATCTTGATTTAGATTTAAGAACCGTGAGCCGAGCTTTGCATATTTGTTGATGTCTTCGGTAGATTTTTAATAAGTCCTTTTATAATTAAAGATGTAATCGCTTTTTTTTAAATAATTAAAATTCATATTATTAACAAGCAATTTAAAGAAGCAAAAACTAAAAATAATGAGCTTTAAAAATTACTAAATAAAATCTATTTGTCAAATGAATTTTAATGTTGTTAGCACTGATCTCAAAATATAACTGGATAGCTGGTTCTATTGTTTTTTCCGAAAAAAGTTGAAGCTAAAATTGGCCTCCCAAGATGGCGGCGATTTTAGTTCCTAGCGGTGAAACCGATATACATTTTAAATGGCTATATTAAATAATTAAATAAGCTTATAAATTTGTTAAAAATAAAAGAAAACAAATGAATTTTATAAATATTAGAGAAAAAAAGAAATTATTTTTTTGTATAATTGAATTTATTATTAAATGGCATTTACAAATTTAGTTAAGTCTTATGTATAAGTATTGGGAACTAAAAACTGTGAGTCTTATAGTTTTTAGTTCCCAATGCTGTATGCTAGAAGGTTAATAACATAACAGTATGATAAACGGCAATCATTTCTACCCTCTATATTCTCTACTACTATATTCTCTATTTTTTGTAACAAGATGCCATTTTGTACAAATTCTACATGAATTGTTAACTGAGTGCTGTGAGTATACAAAAACTTAGGGGTTCCTTTTAGAATTATATTATACTTGAATTCTATTATTGCATAAACTATTTGAATAAAATATTATTAAGTGTCACTTATACTGGTAAAAAAAACCAGGTCTGAATTATAGTTATTTATAACAACTTTTAAAACAAATAAAAAGTAAATAATAGTTTCTTATAGTTTGAAGGATAATCACTCAGTACAATTGAAGAAACAAATGTATATAAAAATACATTTGTTTGAAAAAAATCTATTTATATCTTTATATAGAAATGTTCAAAACATTTCCTCCTCTTTGAAATATCTCCTTAACTTTAATTAAATATCCTGCTTACCTGCTGTTAAATATTATGGTTGTATATTTCAGCTTGCTGACTTTTTTATATTAATGAACTGTAAATAGCTGTTAAATAATTTTATAAATATGTTGTTGAGTTTATTCGCATAATAGATTGATTATATGACATTAAATTCAAGAAAATGATTTGCTAAAGAATATCATTAGTCTTAAAGAGATTACTGGTACACAAATGATCTTGTATAATCGAAAAACTGATTTCATTGGATATTTGGCAGCAATTAAATCTGCTCAAGGTATTTCTTGACTAGGTTGAAAAAGAAGGTTCACCATTAAATTATTTATTATCATATAAACTCAGTCAAAACCATCTAGAGCTCTTTTTCGGTGCTGTGAGATCTGCAGTAATGTTTAACAGCAATATCGATGGCCAACAATTCACATATAAATAACTTTTTATGCAAAGTACCGTTTAATTTTCAAATGAAAATTGCAGCATCAGAGATAAAACTCATATATATGTTTTTGACGATTCTTTTGGTGATTTTAGTACTAAAATATCTTTTACTGAAATTGAATTAATAAGAAAATATGATTTGTTGGAGAGAGAACCAACAGTTAGTGATCACGATAATGCAGATATTCCAAACTGAAACAATCTATTTGAATACAAAAAAAACTTTGATCCCATATATTGCTGGATACGTAGATAAAATGACTTCAAAAAAAAATATCCTTATTAAATGTCAGAATGCACTAGTACTCCCTTTTCATTTAAAACAAAATAGCTTTTTAAAATTCAAAGACATAGGAGGTATATAAGATATAAGGACACTTACGGTTGGTTTGATTAAACCAACCATAAGTGTTATATACAAAGAAACAGAAAGGTGTTTCCAAATTAATTGGTTGTTTTAATAGATTGCCTCTTTCCAAATGAAATTGGAATTCAAAATGCATTAGCAAGTGCTGCTTTGAGATCAGTTGATTTCTTGAAAATAATAATTGATCTAGCTCCTCATGTTTGACTCAACTATAAGTGATAACAATATATTTTCCTTGTTTTTTGGCTCATTTGGCAGTTTGGCTGCCAAATTAACTAGAAAAATGAGTATGTATTTATGTATATATATATATATATATATATATATATATATATATATATATATATATATATATATATATATATATATATATATATATATATATATATATATATATATATATATATATATATATATATATATATATAAGGCACAAATAACTGTATAAAAAAATTCTAGAAGGAACCCCTGAGTTGTGTGTACTCACAGAGCTCAGCTAATAGTTCATGCAGCATTTGTAAATTTGTGATATCTATTTGAAAAACTAATTTCATAATAGTTTATTTTAAAAAGATATTTAGCTGCCTACCATGCAGTTATGTTATTTTTAGTTTTTAACTACCCAATGCACACAGCATTGGGTAGTTAAGAACTAAAAGGTGCATAAATTGTATTATAAACAATATTAAACAAATAATTTATAGTAAAACTAAAATTAAAAGAAAGTAGTTAAATGAAAAATAAACAAAATATGAATAAAACTATTTCAGTTTTTCAAACTTAAAATAATTATTCGAAAGTTGTTTAGAAATTGTTAACTTGTATAACTACTAGTTCCTTATTTGTTCTTTACTAATGTTAAATAAACTAATTCTTAATTAAAAAAACTAAAAATTTTTATCTTATTTAATAACATTTATTTATCTTTAAAAAAGCAAGATATTATTATAAAATTTTGCTTTTTTAATAATAATAATTATACAAACTTATTGTTTAGAATATATTTTATTAAACAATAGAGAAATTTACGTAAATATGTAATACTGCCTTTTTTTTTAAATTATTGTTATGTAAAACCAAAAATTATATTTGAGACATGTACATTTCATAATATTTATATATGTAAATGACATACGAGTTCGTAACAAAAATTTCTTCATTTGTAATCAACCGAAACCGTCGCCATCTTGGGAGGCCAAAACTGGCTTCAAAAAATTTGCCGCATACGCTATCCAGTTATATTTTGAGATCAGTGGTTGTTAGGAATATGTCCGGAAAATTTCAAATCGAAAACTATATTCAATCAGCAGAAACCATTATTTTGAAATTATAAAAAAAATGGAAAACTTAACTTGCAGAAATACAAAAGCAAATACAAAATAAATGAAAAAGAACATTAAAATTTTTTTTTTAATTTATAGAATTATACAATAAAGAGATGTTGAACTAGCTCTGAACTGATTTCTAAATGTAGTGATCCAATGATTTAAATTTGTTGATGCGATGTAAAACGGCATGGACTTCTGGGGTGAAAATATTCAATAAGGAAGTGTCGCTAAAATAATATATATGTTTTGAAACATTTGTGATAATTTTATTTTTTTAAGAGATTTAAAACACCAATAAAAACTTTTAACATTCAATTAAATTATCACGACAACTATGTATTCAGGGCCGTCCCGAAGAGGTCTTCCGTGGCGGAAGGGGGGTGGGGTTGGGGTGTTGTGTGTATTTTTTGCCAACTAGAGACACCAAAAAAAAAAAAAAAAAGTCCTCAATATTTGCAATTTGCCAACTATAGTTCGAAACTTGCTCAATGTACCAACTCAAATGCTTATATGACCTTATATGGTGGAACACCCCTACACGCCCCGTTCGGGACGGCCCTGTATGTACTTTTTAATAAACGCGCAGAATGACGAACTTGATTGACAAATTTTGATATATTGTAGTAACTTTTTAGAGAAAAAAAAAATCGATTATCTATATTTCTGATATAAACATTATTTAAACATTGTTAGACTAATTTTTTTTTTAAAACACACACCTTCTCAAATCTAATGTAAACTGAATCAGACAACACAACTGCGAAATATATTTACATTTCGCGAATGCATAAAAGGATTTTAAGAAAAGATGATAAAATTTATTACGTAGCAAAAATAAAATTTTTAGAATGACCTGACAGAATAATGAAATGCATTAAATTTTTTTAAGAATTATTTTTTGTATGCTTTTGCATATAATTCTAATAAGACGTATAGATAGATGTTTGTTGGTTAATTAGAACGAGGTGTGGCGGAATAGTGTCGTAAAATTTTGATTGTCGCAATTTTTATCGTCGCAAATTTGATTGTCGAAAATGTGAAAAAAGGAACAGTGTCGCAAATTGTCGCATGGTTGATTGTCGAATAACAGAATAAGGAATAATGTCGCAAATGAATTTAATAAATAGTGTCGAAAGTAGAAAAAGAAATAATGTTGCAAAGGAGTTTAATAAATAGTGTCGAAAACAAAAAAACGAAATAGTGTCGCAAATGAGTTTAAGGAATAGTGTCGAAAACAAAAAAACGGAATCAAAGTTACCTTTTTTTGAAAACAATTGGTGTAATAAAAATAAAATTAAAGTAAATATATATTCGTATTAAATGTTTTCAATAATATATATATATATATATATATATATATATATATATATATATATATATATATATATATATATATCAAACAAAAATGTTGACAATGTTATAGCAACATCATGACAAAACGTCAATTATAAGATTAAGAGGTGTCAAAATGGACCCTTTTTCGCCGCTAAAGTTGCCCCAAAAGGGAAATTACTGACAATCAATTGGGTTTTTTTTTACGTGCTCTCAAAGACTGTGCGGTTTCTCTCTGCAAAATTTCAGCATTATATTATTTTTATCTGGGTTTGACCCTACTTTACGCTAGTTCTCATCGACTACAATTCCGTTTATAATATTTGCGACACTATTCTGTTTTTACTATTTGCGACACTATACCTTTCATTATTTGCAACACTATTCCTTTTTTTCGTTTTCGACAGTATTCCAATTTAACTGTTTGCGACATTATTCTTTTTAATAATTGCAACACTATTCTTTTTTTTTGTTTTCGACACTATTCATTAAATTCAATTGCGACACTATTCTTTATTTTTGCGATATTAGGCCTTTTTAATATATTCGACACTATTCCGAAATTCATTTTTCGATATTATCCCAGTCACCCTAGAAAGACTCACCATGATCAATAAAATAATTCAATGATCAAATTTAAGGATTATTTTTCGACTTATCGTTTCTTTTTGGTCAATAAACATTTATATAAAAATTGGATCAATAAATCTAATTTATTAAAAACTCAATATTTTCTGTTATAAATGTAAATCGTTTTATATCGTTTTACAATTAGTTATTGCTCACGTAAGCAAAAACTGTTTTATGATTAGTTTACTCATTTTAGGTCCTTTATTAGAACTTTGTTCACCTTTGTGCACCATACTAGATTTATACTCCTATTTTTTTTTTCAGCAGCAGGAAAATTACAATTTAATTTACAATAACACTAAAAAAAACTATAATGCTTTTTTATCAGCAGAGGTAGAATGAAATCAACTTCTAAAGATAAGAAAAGATTGGGCATCTAATGTGTAAAATCAATATTAGATATAAAATACAAAGGAAAAAAAATATTTAGTTAAGTTCACTATAACTATTTATTTAAAAAACCGGAGGTTTTTTTATTTACTTTATTCATAGATATGAAAATCCCCCCCCCCCTTTTTTTTTTTGTTTTAATTTGTTTTATTAATTTATTTTCATTAAGTCGATGAAACTGACACTTCTTCGTTAAACAATGTTACTTATCTGTCCGAGCTGGCATTGAACCCCACTGCAGTGCGCTGCGCCACAGCTGTAAATTTAAGTTTAAGTCATCGCTTTAGAGCGTAAACAAAAAGGCAAAAAAATTAAAAAAATCTATGCAAAAAAATTTAAAAAGCTTATGCGCAAAATTAGAAAAACTCGCTGCTATAAGGTTTTTATTCATTAACAGAGCACAATCATTGGTATGTGTTTCTTCTATTAAGTCTGAAGATAACTTAACAAATCTTAGGTTGCTCAAACAAGTTTTCCGTTAACACTAAACACAAAATTTTATTAACAAACATTAATAATTGATTTAACAAACTAAACTAATAATTACTATTTAGTACTAGCTACGGTCTATCATAATTAGCACGAAAAAAGAGCCGATTAGGCTTGAGTGTGCCACTTGAGCCAACACTGGTCCATATGAGCATTAGAATTTGGATGTTTTTCGCTAAAATTGTAACAAATGAAATGAAATTTTTGATTTTAAGTCTAAAAATAAAATGAAGCCACGCCGCGTCACAATGTATATACCAATAGTGCTGTAAGATACTTTATAGATAACTTTAATTATATTATTAATTTAACGATATTATTAATGAAAGAAAACATTTTTTTAAATGTCACTCAACATTTTTTTTGTTTTTTAGTTCTAAGTATAATGATGATGAAAGACATTGTTTATAAAACTTTGAAAAATATTTTTATTAAAATTTATTATACCGGAATAATATCAAAAAGTCGCTCCTGTAAAAACTTTGAAATCTACTGAAATAACATTGAAAATGTCGATACTGAAATAACATTGAAAAACTAACATCATCAAAATAGTTAATATATCATCTAAAAACAACATCTATAAAATCTCTTTGATATCAGTTAGTTAAACCTAGTTTTCACTAATCATTATCATCATCCAGAGCTACCCCACACACCCCAATTTAGGAGGGGGGGGGGGAGAAGAAAGACGAATTTAAAAGAAATATAAGAAGCTTTTTTTCTCTAAGTAATTCCAAGTGGAAAATATGTTTTAAAATTGAGATCTTATGGACAGGGTTTTTTTTGGAGGGAAGGGGGATCTCTAGCCCAGCAGCGACGGCACTTTCATCAAAATTGTTAAACATTGATTACATTTAAAGCAAGTATTTGCTATATTGTTATGTAGATTTTAGTCATGAAAGATTTCACAGGTTCTCGTAGAATTTAGAACTTCTTAAACGATTTACAGCAAATGCTTATTGTAGTTGTTTTTAATTCATTTGAACAATTTTTGGTTGTTTCAAATACGGCGGAAAAGATTCCACTCAAAACAACTCCCCCACGTAAAGTAAAATAGAATAAAACCTTCAGGCAAAAATTTTATTATATAATAAAACAATATTAAAAACAGATAAAGTGATGGTAAAATTATAGAAAGATGTTTTTACATATTTTATTAATAATTTTTTATTAGGTACTCTCTTTTTATTTGGCGCCCTTTAAATATCTGCCGCCCGGGACAACCTGTACCTCTAACCCCCCTCCCTCTCGGCGGCACTGATCATAGTACAACCTTTTTTTTTTTGTTTATTTTGATTTGTTTAAATAGGAAAACTCCGTTATTAAAATCAAATTAAAAAAAGATACATACACTTGGCATAAAATGAACTAAACTGGGAATCTTTTTTCCAGAAAAAAGTTATAAATAAATAATATAATATAGTTGAAAAAAAAAATGAAAAAAAGAAATAGCAATTGATTGTATAAGTTAGTAAAATATCAAAATAACTTGATTAAAATTAATTTTATTTACGTAATATTGTGCTAATATTACAATAAAAAAAAAAAAAATACTTTCTGTAAAACGAGAAAATAAGCTAAACACAAAACAAAAATATCATCAATGTAAACTTTAAGAAAATTTATGTATGATTGTTACAATATTTTTCTTTTCCTTAAGTAAATAACACGCGTTACCGAACACCTAACTTTACTCAAAATTATCCCGTTTCAGTTACGTCACACAAACATGCGTCATGAAAAACGGTTTCAATTTCAATAATTTTTCTCATAAATACTGAGTTAGTCGAGAAACATTTTAAAACAAAGATAACATTACCAACAATCTGTTTAGTTGTAAAGAAAATGTTCGTTTCGTTAGGGTTTAAATTGTTTTTTATATTTTACGTTGCACAATCTCTACCTGTTGAACATATACAAGTTCCAAGAAAAACGTTGGTAAGATATTATGTTTTAGCTATGGTAAGATATATGGTAAGATATTAAACGATTTTGTAGTACTAGATATAGAACAAATAAAATTTTTGTCAAGTAAAGCGTGCTTTATTTGACAAAAATTTAATAACTAACATAATCATGTTAGATTTTTTTTAATATGACGTTTAAGGTGCATTTAAAAATATAAAATCCCAAAAAATTTACTTAGAATAATAACTTTATTAAAGTGTTTCATTTCGTCACACATCACTTGGTTAATTTATAATTAATTTCAACGAAACATTGTTCTTAAAATAAGCAAAACTATGAGTGCGTGAGTGAACTTTAAATCTGTGTTATACTAATAGGATTACTTGGCGAATTTGGGTTATTATACATTATCAACTGAGGTCGGCTCTATAAACAATGAAAAAGAAATTCGAAACTCAATAGAAAACTTGCAAAGATTTGCTGGAATACCAGTCTCTGGTATATTAGACTCACCAACTCAGGAACTAATTGAGACCCCTCGTTGCGGCTTGCCTGATTTTAAAAAACCAAATGAATCTAGAAATAGACGATATACGCTGCAGGGAACCACCTGGAAAAAAAATGTATATTTTTTTTGTTTTCTTTTTATTATTTACAGCTTTTTTGAACACCTAAAAACTAAAATTTTTAATTTTTGTATGCATATATATATATATATATATATATATATATATATATATATATATATATATATATATATATATATATATATATATATATATATATATTTCTATTATAGGAACTTACTTGGAAACTCTTAAATAATAACAACGACGGTTTAACCCGTGGTGAAATTGAAACAACATTACAAAAGGCTTTTTCAATGTGGGAAGCAGTTACAAACTTAAAATTTCGTCAACTCCAAATAAACGAAAACAAAAAAGCTGATATTGAGATTAAGTTTGCACAGGATTACCATGACGACCCCTACAGGTTTGATGGGGTTGGTGGAACTCTGGCTCATGCATTTTATCCTCACACCAACGAAGGTTTCTATCTTTTATATACATACATACATACACACATACATACATACATACATACATACATACATACATACATACATACATACATACATACATACATACATACATACATACATACATACATACATACATACATACATACATACATACATACATACATACATACATACATACATACATACATACATACATACATACATACATACATACATACATACATACATACATACATACATTCAAATATAATAACTGTCATGTTTGGTTGACATATTGGTGTTTAATACTAGGACTATCGGGTGATGTCCATTTTGATGATGCTGAAAAGTTCACAATTGAATCACCTGAGGGTCGCAGTTTACTATGGGTTGCAGTTCACGAGATAGGACATAGTATAGGTTTAGAGCATTCGAATGTTAAAGAAGCTCTTATGTTTCCTTGGTATAGAGTAAAAGATGTAAGAAATATTCAGCTGTCTGAAGATGATGTATTAGGAATACAAAGTATTTACGGTAGGTTTTACTATCTTATTGCTATTATGTATCATTTATTTTATTTTTCATACAAAAATAAAAAATTTTAATCAAAAAACATAATAAAAATAGTTTACCACATACTATCTATTTAGGTTCCAAAAAATCGACAATGTTGCCTACAACAGTGACACCCACTAAAAAAATGAAAAACAGTTTTCAGATAAAAGCTATTATTCTTGATAAATCAACTGGGGTTACTTATGCGTTCAATGATGACAAATTTTACAAAATTAACAATGATTTGAAAAAAACTGAAGGACCCTTTACGGTATCTAGTTTGTTTCCAGAGGTTAATAGTGTGAATTCAGGTTATATGGATAGTGATGGAAAGTTGATTTTCTTTAAAGGAACCAGGTGAGTTGTTAACAGGTACACATTATCTTTCATTTAAGATTTAATGTATAAACAGTGATCAGCCTTAGCATGTATAGAACTTCCACAGGACGTTTTACGGATATCCTGCGGACGTTTTTAAACGCTTGTGTTAAAAATATAATTAGTTTTTCATATTATTGTCTTTTAAAATCTCTTGTTGATTAACTAATACAATTTCAATTTAATACAATTTCAATTTAATACAATTACAATTTGATACAATTACAATTTGATACAATTACAATTTCATAACTTTCTGATGTCATTTACCTAGTCATAACTGCTTTTCATTGACCAAAAACTTATTATTCAATCTTAAAAACTTGAACTACTTTGAAATTATTATAATGTTATAAGAAAAAAGAAAACGATTGAAATCATTGTACTATAAAGAATAATATCTAAATTAGAAAACATTACTTTTAAACTAATAAATACTATTTATAGTACAAAATAACTTATTGCGGCAGTTTTTTTTTTTTTTTTTCCTTTGGTGATCGAGATTACTTATGCACAAATAAATCCCAAAAATTGTGATTGCTTTACTTGATATAGGCAAATGTTATAAAATAAATATTATTTTAGTGATATGGAATCCTTTATAAGTATAAAGTATAAATATTTATACTTTATATTTATAAAGGATTATAAATATAACACTCCATGTCTGAAAGTTATCTCAATTATCATTAAAAGCTGCAGCGATCCCTGTGTAAATCTTACTACATGTAATATTTACTTGAGTCAGTGTTATGTTAAATTACGCAAAGTGTACAAAAATTATCTTTATGCTGTTATAGATTTACATAATAAATAACAAACTAACATTCTTAAATTCTTAAAAGACGTTTTTTTTTCCACTCATTTTTCTTTGTTAAAAACACAGAAAAATGAGTGTAAAAAAAAACACCTCTCTACAAAAATGTTATTTTAAGAAAACACAAACTTTAAATATAAAAGAATGTTAAATTACTTCGTAGAAAATTATTTTATAAGATTAAAGCTACTTTTTAAAAAAAGTGACGTATAAAAAAAATTGTTACAAATTTTGTATAATAAAAAAGTTATACTTTTTTATTATACAAAATATGTAAAAATTTATGTAAGTTTATCTCGCGAAAAAAACGCAAGAAACTCGCATAATCAATTTTGTTACCAAGATCTTTTATAATTTTACTATATTAAATTTTTAGTATTCAAAGTTTTATTAATATTATTAAAAACAAAAATCAAAAAAAGTTTAAAAAAAATGTTTGTATCGAGAAATAAAAAGTTGTCAAGATTCGAGAAATTTTTTTATTTTGATTATTTTAACATATTTCTACTCTTCGAAATTATATAAGAACACAATCTTCAATCTTAAACTATTCCCAGTTTGGTTTTGCATAATAGTTCATTTAAGGAGCCATTTGTGCGCAAGCTATATTTAAAGTTTTTTATTTCATAGAGATGAGGGAGATTTTAGATTATTATTTTAAATTTTCTTTTGCTCATGAAACATAAATATTTATATTTTTTAGCTCCAATAAAAAAAATTTATTCATAAGTTTAAAATTTTTGGCACTTTTAATGTTTAAAATTTTAATGTTTAATTTGTGACTGATTTTTGTGATTTTTAAAAATAGTTTATAAATAGATATCGGAATCTTTTAATTTTTTATTGTAAGAATTGAATAAATTTTTATTTTGTTTACCAAGATAAATAATACCAAGATAAAAATAGGGCTAAACAATGAAAAAATAATAATGTTCAATAGTTTAAACAATAATAGATGGTGTACTTTTTATTTATAGATATTACACATACAAAGATTTTTCTGATCGAAAACTTTTGGAAAGCGGTTCTATTTTTGACAAGTATAAAGGAATCAAGTCAGGAGTGAAAACTATTGATGCAGCGTTTGTTTGGAATAACGGAAGAACTTATGTATTTATAGAAGATGAGTATTATAGATTTGGAGGAACAAAGAATGTTTTAGATGTAGGTTTTCCAAGGAAGATTGTTGATAATTGGACCGGAGTGCCAAAAAATATTGATTCGGTCTTCGTTTGGAGAAATGGAGTAACTTATTTTTTCAAAGGTAAAACGTCTAAACGATATTTCTATTTTTTACTTGAGGCAATTTTTAATGTGTAAGTAATCATCAGCAGTGTAATTAAGGGTCTTTTTTGTTTTCTAGGAGCTAAAAAAAATATGACTTTAAATGATCTACTCAATTGATATAAGGCAATGGAGCAAAACATTTTTTTTCTTATATTTATAACCAAGATATAGTTACTTAAAAAATAAAAATTTATGCTGAATATGCTGTTAAATTTCCGCCCATCTATAGTGTTAACCCCATTCGGAGTTTAAAAACCCAATCTTTGTTATAGCTGCATTACTATGTAACTTTTTCCCATTACTTAGGTAAATATAAAGTATTTTTAGTAAATACTTCTAGATTATCAAAATTAATGTTTCTTTTTTATTGACAGGATCTTTGTTTTATCGAGTGAACGAAAAAGGCCAAGTATTACTGAACTACCCAAAAAGCATTTCTGGAGCTTGGTTGAACTTTCCGAATAAATGATTCGTTTATACATACGCATAACCATTTGGTGTGAAAGAAGCAGTTGTTAAGTTTATTATTAAACTTTTAGAATAAACTATATGTAAGAATATTGTACATAAATAGGTAAATAATAAACATGAATATTTTTTTAGGAATTTCAATTTTTTATCTCTTTCTTAAAAGAGCACTTAAACCGTTAGACACTATTAGGCTAACTTATTCTTTACTTTTGCTTTAGTTGTCTTGGGTAAACACAAGTAAATATTCAAAATAAAGTTTTGAATTTTTAAACATTAAATGAAAATAATAAATGTTTTGAATACAGATTTGGATTACCATTTCATATAAACTAAAAACCATTTTGACTAACTAAAAATTATTTATATTATAAATGTATTTATACTTTTGTTGTACTTTTTTATTATACGTTATGAACTATTCAGAAAATAATCATGATCAATAATAAACACAGTTTTTAATTTGACATTGTTTACAAAATAAGAATTATTTTGATTAGTTTTTAAAAAATGTCTTTTCAAAAACTAATGCTCGTTAATCCTGGTGTTCTTTATTTTCCCTCAGACGTTTATTTGTGTGTGGTCAAAATTTTGTGTTCTTTATTTTCCCTTAGACGTTTATTTGTGTGTGGTCAACATTTTGTGTTCTT
Source organism: Hydra vulgaris (assembly GCF_038396675.1). Lineage (NCBI taxonomy): Eukaryota > Metazoa > Cnidaria > Hydrozoa > Anthoathecata > Hydridae > Hydra > Hydra vulgaris. The sequence goes on along the minus strand of NC_088926.1, from coordinate 20,412,415 downwards.
CATTTTCCCTCAAACGTTTTTTTGTGTGTGGTCAACATTTTGTGTTCTTCATTTTCCCTCATACGTTTATTTGTGCGTGGTCAAAATTTTGTGTTATTCATTTTCCATCAGACGTTTATTTGTGTGTGGTCAAAATTTTGTGTTCTTCATTTTCTCTTATAAGTTTATTTGTGTGTGGTCAAAATTTTGTGTTTATTCGATTAGCAAATTTTTATGACAGTTTTAAATAAAAAGTTCAGGTGTGAAGTTTTATACAAGAGAACCAAAGGATGGCTCCTTTGGTTCTTTGCTTAGCCAAAAAAAAACAATCTGAATATGATCTGAATCTCAGTAAATTTACAATTTTATTAATTTTTTGCTTTGAAACAAGTAAATCGAGTTTTACTAGATTTACTCGTTTTAAAGCTACTTTAGAAGTAGAAGTTGTTTCACTACTATAGAAGTTGTTTGAAAACTGCAGGATTTTTTTTATAGGTTTATACGTTGTTTTTTTGTCCTTTTTTTTTCTTTTTTCAAACTCCAAAAATTTATTTGTTTATATTTATGTCAATAAATATAAGCATATAAATAATAATAAATAAATAAAAGGATGCTTTAACAATAATAAATAAATATAAGGATACTTTCATTTCATAAATTTTAAATTTCATAGTATAGCATTTTTGTGTTCAAAAAATATGACTATATTAAGTTTGAACCCCCCTTAATTTGAGGGAGTTACAAATTTCATATGATCATAATTTTTTAACGCTGAGAGATTTTACTATGAAACTTAAAGTTTATCGATGCCTATAAGAGTAATTAAGAATAGTACAATAAATATTATATCGACTTCTTGCTCTCACGTTTGGGACAGGGAGGGGGCAAATATTTTTGGGCTTTTTTGTATCCGGGCACCAATTATTGCAATTTTTTGCAAATCATTCTTATTTGACATAAGTATAAATGTACGAACGTTTGGAGTTTGCTCCAAGTCTGGAAGTTAGCTCTGTTAAAGAGCAAAATATGCTGGATCCGCCCTTGCCCATCAAAAATATCAATTCAAGTGCGATAAAACCTTTTTTGAAAAAGTTATTGTTTATTGTACTGACTTATTATATATGCCAGTAAGTGAAGTGTTTTCCTTAAGAAAAATTTTTTGATTTTGCTATGATAATGATGCAGAAAGTTTTTTAAAGATTATTATGAATGTGTTCATAACTCCATTTAATGGACGTTTCCTGATTAATTCTACAGCTTAAGTTCATTGGTTGAACGATCATCCGAATTCCAGATCAAAAAAGTTTTTTAAAAGTGTTAAACTGGTAAATTGGTGGTCTTTTGCGATTTCACAAATGGATAAAATCATCCTAACATCGTTGTCTATCTTAGTATGCATAATAAACATAACGTGTTTTCCAAAAGAATACAGCTTGTCAAAAAGGAAGATTATGTGTCCTCAGTTTTAAACAATCCAGTCGCATAATATTTTAAGTTAAGAAATAAGGAGTATATTGGAGCCAACAAGATAATATTAAGCATAGTTCAAAACATAAAGGAAAATCATCACAGTATATAAAAGACTTTTTTAAGTCCTTCAAATCTACTAATTGAATTTTATCATAGCCTCGGCCCTCAAACTTATAAATATCACCCTCGGATTATTTGTAAATATTTTCTTTTTGCTAAATAAGCAAACCTGCAGTGCTTTTTTAAAATATCGGGTAAAGGTGAAAAATTCCTATGTCGCTATTTTTACGGGGTAGTAGATAAAAGAGTTCCGGTGACTTTTGGATCACTAGCACCACCAAATATTGTATCAATTCAATAAAAAAACCTCAAATGCAGATGAAATATTTCAAAATTGTTACTAAACAATGTCTTTTGTATAAGAAATTGTGTATAAAAGTTATTAACATAACTCTATTACCTATGCTATATCAATAAACACAATACTATCTCAATAAACACAATGCTATCTTTATAATTTTCACTGATTATAAAATGTAAACATTTCTTGAAAAGAAAGCTCCTATAAGGAAAGATTATACTTGTAGCAATTTTCATGAATCCAAAGTTTTTAGATCTTTGGACATATTTGATAAATTTAGATAATTAATTTAACATTTATGCTTCGTTTTCCAAAAAAATACCTAAAACATATTGAACATGAAACGCTGGTTTAAAAATAATAAACTTTTTGAGCTCATTTTATTCATTGATTCAACTTTTTTACATTTGTATTGTACAGGCAAGAAGAAGATTGAAAACCTTTAATAACCTTTAGACCGGGGGTCGACAAATTATTAAGAGACAAAAAAATATCAAAAGTTAACTTTTGTTTTAATTAGTTGTTTAAATACTTTAAATCTTATTGCAAAAAAGGTTTTTTTGGATGGAAATTTCAAATAGTTAAATTTTATCACAAACAATTTCTTAATAAGTAGAAAACCTGTTTGGTGTGAAGTCAGAACAAACAAATAAAGCAGTTTATAAAAACCTATACAAAACACGGTAAAGATTTCCCACTGGGCACGGGACCTAAAAGAAAATGTCTTATGAACGTTCAAAACTCGTTCAAACGTTCAAAAGACGTTTAAAAGACATCTTTTTTACTTTACGTGTCTATAGGTTGTTGTGTCTGAGAAAAATGTCTACTTTGGTAAAAAGTAAAAGCTATGGTTGATCAAAAAATTCAATGAGATTGTTAGGAAATTTTTAAGAATATGATTTTATTTTATTATTTTATTATAATTTTATATCTTTTTTGTTACATTATATTACTTATAATACAATCTTTATTAACTATAACTTGAAATTTATTCATATTTTGTATGTATCTGTCAATGGCAGTACAACATCTTTTTGCATCTGAAAATAGATTTCTGTAAACTATGAGTAAAATTGAAACTCTTTTTGTGATTTACAAAACATTTATGGCAATTTGATCAAATGAGCAAAAATACTCTCAAAAACGCCCCCAGTCGCCACAGTTTGAGAAAAGTTAGTTTTTGGAAAAAAAAAGTTTAAAATCTCTATGTTCTTATTACTTCAAATAATTAAAATTTTGCCAATAGAGTTGTTTCTTGCATCATAAAAAAATTGATAGTTACTTATTAACAGTTCATTTTGGATTTTTAAGATAATAACTAGTAGAAACATTATTATGAAATTCAAAAACAGTGATATAATAACAGTAGGGGAGAGTGTGTATGAAAGAGCCAGGTTTTGAAGGAGCCAATACCATTATTTCTAACTTACTGGCATCCGATCCTTATTGTATTTAACTCTTTGTGTGGCAACACTGGATACCTGTAACCCACAAAAAATGTAGAGTTCTACTAAAATAAATAGCGTCGTAAGGGAGCACTAAAGATTTTCAAAATGAAAAGTAATTTTTTGGTGGTTCACTTATTTATTTTTAAGATTAAGTGTAATTTTTTATTTGATAAAAGAAACATGCTGCATTCTTATATATATATTTGCCCTTCATTTACACAAAAAATATTAGATTAAAGCAAAATTGTTTAATTTAAGGTTATGTATTTAACCAAACAATTTTTTGAAAGAGCCGACTGTTTATGCTATGAATAACCCAAATTTTTTATTTACCTTTTTTTATACTAAATAATCGTTTTGCGCTTTAACGACTTCATATATTTTTTGTAATGCTTCATTGAGCTTATTCTATCGAAATTAGTTGTTTTAATGACTTTTCCTGAAGTTGTAAAACGTAGCTCCGTTTGAATTTAAAATAATATATAATAAAATTTTTAAAAGTCAAAGTTCTGAAAAAGTCATTTTTTTTAAAAGTTTAAATAATTTTTTAAAACTTTTTTTGTATCGTTTGATTCATTTTATTATATTCTATTATGTATTTATTATATTATTATGTATTTTTATTATTATGTTATTTCATTCTCATTTAATTTTTTATTATCATGTTATTCTCATTCTCATTTAATTTTTTGATTTTGAATAATTTGTAAAACTATTATTAAAGCTGTTTTATCATTGATTATCATAGAGTTATAAAACTTTAAGTACAATCTGATTTTTAGAAGTCTATTTAACAGTTTAATATTTTGACTGTGAAGACTTGATAGTGTTCAAAAAAAGTTACTGCTGATAGTCGTTCGAAAAAAGTTACGGCTTATTCGTGGCACAGAGGTGGCTCTTTCATTGACAAAATGTTATGAAAGAGCTGTTTTCTTTCTTTTTTTAGAACAGGTGTATGATAGATTATTAGCATTGTTATCCGATTTATTTTAGTTTTAAAATATTATCCAATAATGTAATTATTGAATTAAAAAAAAAAAAAAAGTTATTACAATTGAGTTTTTTTTACGCCATTTTAAAACTGGCTCTTTCATACACACTCTCCCCTAAGACTAAATATTATACTAAACTTTTCAAAAGGACTGTTAAATATGAAGTAAAATAGATAATAATATTTAATCATCTAATTTTACTAATAGTTAGAATGATAAAATATCAAATTGACGAATCTTCAAACTAAAAAAATTACTACCGAATTACGAACCACGAAAATACCAAACTACCAAATTACAGAATCTTGAAATAAGTTTTGAATTGCCAAGTTACAAATTTATCCATCTTGCAATTTTCGATGAATAAACTTAATTAAACTAAAAAAGTTTAAATATATGTATTTAAGTTTATAGTAATTAAAGTAAAACATTGTAATTGTATTAAAATAATGACTGATTTTTGAAACGGGGGAAGGTTATCAGTTAGTTGTACAGATAACGCTTGTTTATCATAGATCCTGATAATGCCAATCTAGCTGACCCATGAACGCCACTTATATCACACCTATAAAAAAACGGTCTTAACCTCAATTTTGAGGACCAAAAAAACGAGCAACGGGGCATTAATCTGCAAGGTCTTAGGTATTATCAGATGTAAAAATTAAAATCTAATCTCTATTGCCAAAGGAGAAAAACATATTTAAAGTTTTATAGCACTTTGCGCTACTAATCGCACTTGTAACTGAGCCCCGTTGTAAATCTGTTTTTTGTTTTATTTCACTTTTGGGTTATGGAGTTTTTAAAAAATATCAAAAACTTTTTACATATATGTGTTGGCTATAACCTGACAGTTACATCAAATAACTAATTTAGTAACAATATCATGTGACTAGTGGATATGGGATTCTATGGTTGTTAGACTTTACATTTGTGTGTACTTTGTCTGCAAAAAGAGTGCTTTTTTTGTCTAAGTTTGTATAAGTTATGGGGTAGAAAACACATAGTTAGAGGCATTTTTTCTAATTGTTTTGAATTTAAAAATTCCTCTTTATATTTTAGTTGTTAAACCCACAGGTTTGCTTTGTTGTTTTTGTTTAAAATAATAGACCAAATATTGGAAATACACACAATAATAACAACTTTTTTAAATTTAAATAAGAAATATATCTTTACTGAAATGGGTTTTAACAAGATATCAAACAAAAGAAAATCCCATTTAATCTTAATCTCCCATTGAAAAAACACATACATACAGACATGAATCGATTTCCTTTAAAGAAAAATTATTTTATGGTGGTGTTATGATGTTTATTACTTTTTCTTCAGGTTGCTTTTGAGATTTTTTTATTAAGTCATTGCAAAATAAAATATATACTTGAGATTAATTTTTGTAAACTTATGATATTTTATGAAACTATAAATAAATTAATATAGTTTATAATATAAACAAAAATTTCAGACAAGAATATTTCTTCTCAACAAATGTTATATCAAGTATTTCTAGAAAGAAATTCCAGAAATCACTATTTAACTGTAATTCCGGAAAGTTCTAGAACATTTAATGACGTTAGAGATTTAATAGCTTTAATAGTTTTTACCAACAATAATTGTAAATATGTTTTTGCGGTGATTTATGACGGTGTTTTGAAGGATATTTTAGGAAAAGCATAGAGTATATATATTGAGGAAAAATTTGTAAATAGCAGAGTTTTAGTTAGGAGAAAAGATTATCGTTTATTGATTTAATTTATATGTTTATTGATTTGTTGATTACGAGAAAAAACTACAAGCTAACCGGGCATGGAACTAAAATATGAGATTATTTGATATGTTTGAAACGTATGATGGCACTTCGGATGCTGCTGTTTGGATTCAACGAACGAAAGTGATTGCTGAAATTCAGAACTTAAAGCTTGAACTACTTTTTCCAATTCTTCTCAGAGAAGCTGCTTATGCAGTGTACGATGCTTTAACCGCGGAAGATAAAAAAGATGTTGTGGAAGTCGAGCGTGTGCTATTAGCGGCGTTTTCTGTAGATGCCTATACTGCATATGAACTGTTTACAAAACGAAAATTATGTGACGGAGAAAAGCCGACGTGTTTTTGGCTGATTTAAGACGATTAGCATATCTTGCTAAATTATCAGAGGAGTCTGTGCGTTTGGCGTTTGTTGTGGGTTTGCCAGAAGTTTTATCATCAAGATTTCGAGCCGTAATGGGCCCGATTGATATAATGTTACCCAGAGTGAGAGCTGCTTTGAACTGTGCAAATGTGATTGACAGTGACGCTGTTGGCGCTGTATCTAGACGCCATGCTACAAAAACCGCGTTAGTGTGTTACAACTGCAAAGGTTTGAATCACATTGCAAAGAATTGTTTGCTTGCGAAGAACTTGTCACCGAAGACTGTTAGATGTTTTAAATGTGGTGAGGAAAGACACATTGCATCGAAATGCTGGAAGCTGCAGGAAAACGATTGCAGGAGCGAGGAATCTGCGCTACCTCGCTCCTGAACAACGGTGGAATGAGGCATTATCTGTTATTCGTTTAAAAGTTAACGGTATGGTTGCGACAGCTTTAGTGGACACAGGATGTTCGAAGACGATTTTGAATAAAAAATTCCTGCCCAAAAGTCAATGTAGGTACTCAAACTCTCAAAAGGTAGTAACGTTTGAAGGAAAAAATCATCAGTGCACTGGGTCAGCGGTCGTGATTCTTGAGGTTGATGGCATTAAAGCACGTGATGAAGTTATTTTAGTGGAATTCCAACCGTTTGGAGTTGATATGATGCTCGGAATGAGTTCCATTAAATTACTAGGAGGAGTATCCATTTCCCCTTTGGGAAAAGCGAAGTTCGGATTGAGTTACTGTGGAGCATCGGCTTTGAACAAGGACAAAGTTAAGAAAATTGAAATAAAAAAGAAAGATCATGAAGCAGTTTTTAATGGTGTTGAATGGAGAGTCAAATGGAAATGGAGAGATGGAGAAAGCCCCGACCGATTGCGTAATAAAGTGGCACAGTACGGAATTCCACAACACGCTAGAGCAGACTATGAAACGAACTACAGGATTGGATTGATCAGAAGTGGTTGTTAGAGTATGAAGAAAATGAATTGGGGCCGCCCAAAGGGCAGATTCCTTTAATGGCTGTCATTCAGAGAAACAAAGACCTCGAAATGATACTCAGTCCTGCATTATCCCTGATGTGGAAATAGAGATGAATACTGAAACTGGTCTAGAGAACGCTAAAAATCAAGGAGAGCAAGTTAAAGATGTATTAGAGACGAACGAGGAAAATGTCGAAGCTGAAGATAGACCCAAAGAAATCAACATGCTTTTGCGACGGAGTGGTCGGGAACGGTGCATGCCTTCGAAATACTTTGATTGCTATTTGGATAATCCGTAAGGATCAAGGAGGAGTGTAATTCCGGAAAGTTCTAGAACATTTAATGACGTTAGAGATTTAATAGCTTTAATAGTTTTTACCAATAATAATTGTAAATATGTTTTTGCGGTGATTTATGACGGTGTTTTGAAGGATATTTTAGGAAAAGCATAGAGTATATATATTGAGGAAAAATTTGTAAATAGCAGAGTTTTAGTTAGGAGAAAAGATTATCGTTTATTGATTTAATTTATATGTTTATTGATTTGTTGATTACGAGAAAAAACTACATTAACTATTTAAAAAAATGAGTTATTTAAAAAAACGAATTCAAAGATGCTTGCTGTTATAGTCAATAACACATTTCAGTAACTGGCCTTCGTAACCAGAATGATCAGGGTTTCTTTTGTATCTAGCCCATTGAGCACTGAAGATTGAATGCAAGGCTTCTGTTGATTGCTCACTAAAAATGCCCAATGCTGTACCCTTTAGAGCAATAAATTCAGGAACATGGTAGAACACTGCATCGGCTTTTGGGGTGATTGAAACTGGGAGTTGAAGATATGAGTTTTTAAAGTCTTTGATATGTTGAACATATGCAGTATTTAATGTCCTTCCAAAACAGGAGCTAACAACACTATTAAAATGTTAAAAAATATATTTTAGGGATCCCTCAAATCATTTTTTTTAATAATATTAGGAACCTGGGTCCCAATATTATCAACAAAAAAAAAGTTATTCAAAAGTATATCATGTTGGGTCTTAAAATAAGAGAAACTATATTAAATTTCAAAAACAATCATCATTTCATAAAAAACATTAAAAAATTTTAATAAATTTTTTTTTTGTAAAAATGCATATTTTTATTTTTAGTGAAATTTAAAAGAATAATTTTTTTGTAAATGGATTGTTTTTGAAATTTTTAATAACTACATTTTGTGTTGACATGAGTTATTCACAGCACCATCACAGATAACATTTTAACACACAAATGTATTAAAATGTTAAATATTTTCACAAAACCAAGCATATGGTCTGCCTTTTCTCTTTCAACAATTCTTTGCAAAACATCCATATTCTTCAAAAGCTTATTACAATCATTCCCAACAAACTCTCCACCATGATAAGGTTGTAATTTCACTTTGAGAAGTAATGGCCAATTTTTGCCTTTAGACCATATCTTTAGTATTGATTTGTAAAGATTATTTACAATTCCAAGGAGACAATAAAACTTCATTGGGGGAATAAACTCAATAACTTGTTTGACATCTTCTTGGTCAAACAATAGGTTATGAACAACATTATGAAAATCTTTTGCGCACATTTTTCCATTCTCTTTCTCAATGAATGCTTTGTATTGCATCCTAATGGATTTGAAGTTTCTGGGAGTTCCCTGCTAGATTTAACATTGCACCAACAGCATGGGTGTTTGCTTGAGTGAGACTGAATGCTACAGATGATATTGGCTAACTTCATGTCACATGCAATAAAGAAATGCACATCAATTTTCCAAAATAAACTTAAATTTTTTTTGACATTTTCATAAGTTTCTGAAACTCTTTTAGCAACAGCAACAAGTAGCTGACGTTTGACACTTGTTTCTTTCCCATGTTCTACAGTCAGTGAGCTTTTGTCATTTGAGGCTGAACTTATTTTAACATTTGACATCCACCAATGGAGATAACACTCAAACTGAACTTGAGGAAAGATCTTCCACCATTAATACCTTGTTTGATGAGAGACGGTAAAGTGATTGCTATAACTCTGAGAATTGAGTTATAAAAATCCCCTAAACTCTTGCAATGAACAATTTTTGCCGAATAATCAGTTTTTGTTGTTGGCCTTGTAAGTGAGATTTTGGAAACTTTGAATAAACTTTCGATCAGCCATTGTAAAATTTTCCCTAAATTTTGTTTCAACAATATTTGAATTCGTAGTCTTGTTTAATGTTACAGCCAGTTCTTGCATCTTTTTGTTCAAAAGACCAGTATTGATTTGAACTTGAACCATGTCCAAAGTAGTTAGAGAAGTTCTTGGTATGCACTGAGCTCTGGAGGGACCTGGAGTAATAGTTAAAGCTTTACCACTTTCTCTACTCAACCTAATTTTGCCCTGTGGAGAGGATACCTTTTGTTATTACATACCTTTTGAGTTATTACAGAGGACGCAAATTTTTCAGCAATTCTGGAATCAGTTGCTATCATTTTCTTTAAGTTTTCAAACTTGGTTGCTTGTGAACAATCATGTGTTATTTTTCTTTTGACTACACTAAGGCAGTTTGAGCATAGTTTATCAAAGCTACTTGATAGTTTTTTCAAACCTTAATCGGTTGAAAAAGTGAGCTTTGTAGAAACTCCTTTTAGTTGTCCAGCCTGGCAAATTAAACAATTACAAGAATCAAATCCTCTGGTCTGTGGTCTAAGAATCACTTTATTAAAGTCATGTAGCTTAGGAAGAGGCAAGTTTCTATCTCCTTTACCATGCTTTTGTACCATTGCTCTGCAGTAATTGCATATGCCCAATGGAACTTTATCATCCTTAAAATCAATGGAATTTCCAGAAAAAATACCTAGTGTTCTTTCCTTGATGAAATCAGAAATATGCCTGTCACATTTTGACAGACAAAAGAAAACAAAAGAAGCGTACAGATTGTCGACAATCTTGATGAATTTTTCTTTTATATGGCACTTCAGTGGTTAAAAAACTGATCTTTGAAAAATAACTTCAGTACAAGCTTGAGTTGGTAAAAAATCTTTTTAGTTGTTTAGGCTGTTGACCGCTTAAATGTGATTACTTTGATGTTGTGGCTTTTCCCGGAAAATAAGAAACATTTGTTTCCACATTTTTAAATAGTAGAAAAAACTTGATCAAAGCAATAAAAGATTTTAGGAGATACTTCAATACAAGAAAATTTTTCAATACAAGAAAATTTTTCAATACAAGAAAATTTTGAAACTTCTAGTGCTGATAATAAGATTAGAACAAACACGTAAAGCATCCGTTGTCTCTTTATAAAGAGGCTTTTAGTACCATACCCTATAATTTAGGTCCCAGTACACAAACCACAAGTGTTAAAGAGCTGATTTTTTGTCAGGTTATAGCCAACACATATATGTAAAGAGTTTTTGATATTTTTTAAAAACTCCATAACCTAAAAGTGAAAAAAACAAACAAAATAGATTTACAACGGGGCTCTAAGTGCGATCAGTAGCGCAAAGTGCTATAAAACTTTAAATATGTTTTTCTCCTTTGGCTATAGAGATTAGATTTTAATTTTTACATCTGGTGATACCTAAGACCTTGCAGATTAATGCCCCATTACTCGTTTTTTTGGTCCTTAAAATTGAGGTTGGGACCGTTTTTGGATAGGTGTGATATGGATAGATAACGTACACATCAAAATGAGATGAGAAGCTGAAAATCGAATTTTAAAATTTCTAATTTTTTTTCGCGGAAAAAAATTTAATTTGTATGTTTAAATTAAGTGAAGTTTTGAAATTTGAGTGCGCCAATAAAAACAACTGTAGAATAAAAACCACTCTAATAACACTGTACAACAATTTTTAACTTTTTGAAAAAAACAAGAATCCAATTAGTTTATCTTTATTAATTCAGACGTGTTGATTCCAAATATGTAATCAGTTATGTTGTAGCACGGCACAATTTTTTGTAATAACGATTTAAAGATGTAACGTAAGATGCATTTTTCTATACATATGAATAAGTGTATGAACATGTTTATTATCACTTTTAACACAAATTGTTTACTTGTATTTAATTGTATTTACCCTGGCGTTTGAATGCTGCATCGGGTTCATCGCGCTGCAAATTCCAGCAGTAATCTGCAAGCATGGCGGGGCTCCACTTTCCCTTGTATCTGCTTTTCATTGTGGCAATACTCTGATGAAAGCGCTCGTCATTTTCATCATATACATCTCCATTGACAGAGAAGAAGGAAAGATGGTAATGAAGAAATTGGAGCTTCAACGACATGTTACAACCCAGTTGTTGATAGGATGCAATTAATCTGTCTACCAAATCAGCGTAATTTGGTGCAATATGTTTTCCAAGAAATCCCTGGCACACCCGTTTGAATGCATCCCATGCTGCAAGTTCATATTGATCCATCGTTCCCGAAAACGTTTCATCCAGCATCAGTTCTCGTATTTGGGGCCCCACGATAATGATTTAATTTTGGCGTCACTGATTTTAGGAAATTTGGTCTGCAAGTACTGAAATGCTGGTTTGTCGTGATCTAACGCCTTTACAAACTGTTTCATGATTCCAAGCTTGATGTGAAGATTGGGCAAGATGATCTTCTCTTTATCCACAAGAGGTTCATGAATGACGTTATGGGAACCAACCTCAAATGTTTTTCGTTGTGGCCAACATTTCCTCATATAATGTTCTGATTTCATCCTGCTATCCCATTTGCAGAGGAAACACATGTACTTAGTAAAACCAAAACCTATGGGAATGGAAGGCAGCACATTTCCAGTATGCAGTAATACTGCCTTAATACTTTAAAGTGATGCGTCAATAAACAAATTCCACATAGATGAATCGTATTGTATTCCTAGATCATCAAACAATCCACTGATGTCATTACAGAAGCAAAATTTTTCCTCCATAGATAAGTATTGCTTCACTTCCCGTCATCGCTTTCTAAATGACGACACTCTTCCATCACCAGCCAACAGATGCCACTTCTGGAGACGTGAAGCCAGCAATTCACTCTGTTGCTTTGTTAAATACAAATCTCGAACGAGATCTTTCAGGTCAGATCCTGTTATGAAGTGGAGTTTACGCTCTGTATCTTCTGGCAACTCGTAACTATCATCGTCATCAGTATCCTCGTCTGAATCAGAACTGTCCGTGTTTGGGATTTCCGATGGAGGTTCAGGAACAGGGAGTTCAGCCGAATGAGGAACAGGACGAATAGCTGAAGGTAGATTTGGGTACACTATAGCTTTCTTACCCTTAGAGTTGCGACCTGATATGTTAATAGAACAGAAATAGCAATCTGAGCAATGATTTTGGGGTTCACGCCACACCATTAGCACCCCAAATGTTGGTCCTCCACCAGTCCTGTTCGCCCACGACGATAGTGAACTAGCGCACCTCACACAGCATGCATGAGGCGCTCAGTTCTTATCCTGGTCGCTGACTTTGCAACCAAAGTATAGTTCATACAGTTTTTTCACATGTGGTGTCATTCTTCGTCTGCATCTTTTTAAAGTCAGTTCGCCACAAATGTAGCAAAAGTTGTCGGCTTGATTTTTACAAGTTCTGGGCATTTCTTGTTTCAATATACACTGTATTATATCTATATATTACTTGGCTAACTGTAGTTTATCTAAAATAAAACAGACTTACATTTATTCTAATACAATGTTAATCAAATGCAAATAGGTATATGATAAAGAAATGCTAATAAATAAATCATAAACAGCTGCTAATAAATATAATAAAAATCACATTGACAACTTTCATAGTGAAAATCGAAAATTTGAAAATGTGAATTTAACCAAAATTGATGGGTCACCCAACAAAACGGACATCATTTTCGTAATCTCCAAATCAAAATACATAAGGTAGTGTCAATGGCATTTCCGTTTTTTTTCGTTGTTGTACAGTGTAATTTGACAAAGAATGGTAAAAATGCTGCCAATGACCACACCAGACTTTGCATGAAATTCCAGTCAGTCAAGAAAATATGGCAGTTTAAATTCTATTAGTTTCTTGCTCCTTATAAATCAAAACGTTACCAATTGTTATATTCGGATATTATTTTTCTAATTTTTAAACAATTATAAATTGTTGGTTTAACATAGTAGAACTATGTTAAACCAATAATCAATAATTGTTTAAAATTGTTATAATTGTTATATTGGTACATGTAGTATATTCATTTTATATATTAAAATATTGGTTTGCTATTTAAATCGTGGTTTGACTTGGTTTATGCTAAAAGCGTGAATATATCTACATTTCCTAAGGTATAAACGACTCCAGAATGCAAAAAAATGCTAAAAAAAAGAGTGCAAAACCTAATCAAAGAACTACCAGTTGGTAAAACAAGCAAAAAATAGTCTCTGCTAACAATTATTTTTTTGACTCTTCAAACCATCTTAAATATATGAAACTATATAAAAAATTTCTTATATCTTATGATTTAATTAAAAAATTAAAAGTATATCAATCAAAAATCCAAAACTTTAACATAAGCAAGCATGTATATACATACTCCTAAGTGGAGATGCAATTCCATTGGTGAAATAGTTTCCGAAAACAAAACATTTCAAACCCGTTGATGATTGCCCTTCAAAAGACATTGCAAAAGGCTTTACATTTGCAACAACCCTGCCAAGTTGCTAAAAAGGCTCGAGGTCAGATTTGATTGAGCCAAGTGTTTGCAAGTTTCCGGATTTGGCAACACAGTTGAGTTTGACGTCACACCATGTGCATGGTTGCATACTTGAGTTGGTTTAAACACCACAAATTTTATTTTCAACTTTCATATTATTAGCCAAAATTATTTTAACTCCATTTGTACAAATCAGTGATCGGGTTTGTTCAACATTAGTAAAAAGTGGTATAGAGTTTTTGCCAAAATACTCATTTCATGAGTGAATTACTAATCAATCATTATTTTTATACTTTATAAATACATTTCCCGGAATACAATTGACAGTACGACTACTGTCAATTGTATTTCGGTTTTATGCTACTGTTTCATTTCGGGTGAGAAAGTATAAATATACTTTCTCATCTGAAATGATAATATATATTATGATATGATAATATATATTATCATCGTAGTTACATTATCATAACTATAAACATACTAAATTATATATATATAACTAAATTATATATATAACTAAATTATATATATAACTAAATTATTTATATATATATATATATATATATATATATATATATATATATATATATATATATATATATTTATAGACACACACACATACGCACACAAATTGTTTTTACTATGTTTCACAAAAATACTTCTAAGTTTGACATTTGTTTAGATGTTGTATATGCTTTAACGCATTTTTTTATTATTTATAATGTACCACCAAGAGCATTTGAATCAGAAGCTATTTTGAGACTTACTCATTGATATGAACAGCACGATTACAAGACTGGATATAAGGTGGATTAGGGTAATATGAGCACCTTAAACAAAAATTGGAATATTTAAAAAAATATTTATGCTGGATCCAAAATTTTTGCGAATAAACAATTTTTAGGGATCCCTATTGATGATCCATTAATATACTTGGGCACCGGTTATATGAGCATTTTAATTAAACTCAAAAAAATAACATCAATTAAGTAAAAAAAATACCAAACTGATAATTAGAACTAATTTTTGGAATATTATGATTCGTTATTAACAAAACTTATTATTAAAAAATCGAGTTTCAAACTTTTTGTTGAAACAATACTACTATCCCAGAAAACACGCTTTAGCTGGTCCAACTGACGAAGCAGTATTGGCTATAGTTAGCTAACCGTTGGCATTCCGTGCCAACCATTAACCGACTGTATACCGCTTGTTTTTGAATCGTAAAAGTTTTATCAAAGTATATATAATTATATTTTATGTAAATTTTTAGTGCATACATAAAGGTTACTATTCTAATATATGAATATATATATATATATATATATATATATATATATATATATATATATATATATATATATATATATATATATATATATATATATATATATATATATATATATATATATGTTATAATATAATAATTTATATGTATGCATTTTGTGTTTGAGCATGACTGAATCTATAAATGTAGGTATAGCTTATATGGTATTATTTTTAGCACTTCTACTTCTATGCCATTATTAAACGAATACTTCTATGCACTTATTGCTATTGACAATAATCTATCAATGCATTGATTTTCGATTCATATATGATGTCTTTTTCATTGTGTTTACTTATTCGTTTCATTTTTTCATTTCTTATTTATCATATGATGGATTTATGCAATATAGAAGAGCAAAGTATTGTAAATTTGTTTGAATTTTTTATAAACATCTACTAATAATTAGTCCAGTCGACGTCTAAACTTCAATGTTGCATATGTCATTTTTAAGTAGTTTCTAGGCTTTTCTAAACGTGTTTCTTATTCACATGGTTTTACAAGCAAGGTCTGCAAGCAAATTTGAGCTTAAAAATTTTTCTTAGCCTTTAAGGAGAATTGATGTCGTTCTTTGTTTAATTTAATTTGTTTAAATATAGTAGTTTTAATAAATAAATGTTTGTTTGTTCTTGGTTTTTAACTTATTTGTTTTCAGATTCTTAAGAACTAGGCAACTTAGCTAAGTAAGTTTTGTTTTATTTTTTAGTGCAATTGGAAAGAGCTGAAAGCTATTTTTTAGTGCAATTGGAAAGAACTGAAGTGTTTTTTAGTCACTTCACACTTCTGGTACTGATTTGAGTGAGTTTACTATTTTTTTATTTATTTTATATTGGATTTATTTTATATTAGATATATATTTTATGTATTTAACATAGAAAACTGACTGTAATTTGTTGACATGAAAGTGATCAACAAATTACAGTCAGTAATTTGTTGATTACTTACTTAAATAATTTTGTGCATTGTAGTCTAAATTCTTTGTTAAATTAAAAATAGTTGATGTAAATAAATATTGTTTAATATTTTTAATAAACGACTTATGTATATAAACATAAAAAGATATGGATTTCAATAAATCTTAAGTTTAAATGTAGTCTTAGATTAGAAAAGATCACAATTTGTAAGGTTCTTTTACATTTTTTTATTATTCAGCTTTAACAATAGTAATGTTACTAACAGAGACGGATTTACAGTTTTAAGGGCCCAAAGCCAAAAAAGCCTGCAGCCCCATATTTAGAAGTAATATGTTAGTTTAAAAAAATATAATCTTAGTTTAACGTAACTAAAAGTTTTATTTTAATTAAAAAATTTTTTTTTTTAAATCTACATAATCTTTTTTCTGTATTTTTCATTAACGAAATCTTTAATCAATGAATCTATAATAATTGACTTCATTTTGTCTGCGTTGCTTGATAACAATGCAAAATTGTTTAACTTTTTTTGTGACATAGTAAATCGCAAACCATTTTTTGTTAATTTTAATTTTGAAAATGACCTTTCTGCAGAACAGTTGGATATCATGGAATATGAAAATCCTAAGAATGATTTCAGTATTTAGAAATGACGCCTCCATTTGTTTTTCCTTTATAAGTTTGTACAAAAACAAATGGGACAATTCAGGAACTTGAGTAATAAAATGTTCTTTCAAATACAGATGTAGATGTTCAATTTCTGCATATAAATTATTATCAATATCTTCCGTGTAGTCTTCCACCAAACGATTAACGCATGACTTCAGCTTATCTTTGTTGAATCTCATGTCTATTAAAAATACAAATTTGTCATTCAATTCCTGATAGCATTGAGCTCTTTCTTTTAAATTTGTAGTAAGATTATTGATAGTTTTTAAAAAAACGTTTGTCTTAAACTCTTTACGTGGACTTAATTAAGGTTCTTCTGATCGGTTTTCACCTAGTAGCGCTTTCTTATTACGGCGTCTCTTTTGTAAATAAACTATGTCTGGTAACAGTAGTTTTGCATCTTGTTCTATTAAATCGAATGTGTTAGTTAATCCAAGAAGATAATTTCCAAGAGATGAATAAAGTTCAGCACGTGTATCTAGAGTAATAGTTACACTTTGCAATGATTTGGAAACAGCATTTATTCGTTGCAAAAGTTAATCCCACATTATGGTTGTAAAGCAAATTTAAAAGTTTCCATTTTTGATAGTAAATTTCCAGTCGCAACTCTTGTTTTTTGGCTTTGACCGAGTCAGCATGAGTGCTCCACCCAGTATTTGATAGTGATTTTAATGAACTACTTGCAAACTGTTCCAAAACACTCCACAGCTTTGTAGGAGCAGAGAAAAAATTGGATAGTTCTTGAACAATATCAAAAAAATTGATTCCCTGGATGCAGCAATCTACAGCAGCCTCTCCTACCAAGTTAAGAGAATGACCTAAATATGGAAAGAATTTAGCCAGCTTATTGAACTCCAAAAGTCTAGTTTTATTCTTTTATATTTTCCAGTCATATTGCTTGAGTTATCATAAGACTGGCTTCTGTAGTTGCTGATTTCCAAGTTCAATTTTACGTTTAAAAAGTCCACGGTTGCATTTGCTAAATTTTCCCCAGTGTAATTATCGATGTGAATGAAGTTGACAAATCTTTCAATAGGCTCATTAGAAATTTGATCAATGTACCTCAAGATCACACATAGTTAATCTTTGTGACTCACATTAGGTGTTGAATCTACTGATAATCCATAATACTTAGATTTTAAAACATCGTCGATGATTGATTGCAAAACTTTTCTTGCCATCAAAACGGAATCAAAAGAATACATGTAACTTGTTACATGTATTCTTTGAGTGGTAGTTTTTTTTTCCAAAAACACTGTCACCATAGTTTTTTATGTGTTAGGTCTATAAAGTATCAAACTGAGCAATCAACTTTAGCAGACCAATAAAATTCCTGTTGCTCTCAGACCCAAATTTTTCATTTGAACCTCTAAAAGCTAAGTTTCTTTCGATCAATGTGCGAATTACAGCTGTAACTCTTCTTAGAACCTCTCTCCAGTAGTTTTTTTTCTTTGCAAATTTTTTTAAGAAGTTGATTATTTAAAAAAACATTGTCATTTTTTCTGTGAAAGTATGCTAATGAAGCTTTTCTGTGGTCTAATGAGTGTTTATGCCCCTGATTTGATGCCCCTGAATTTTTCCAATCTGTATATTCCGTTGAAGCTATAGCATATTTTGAGGGTTCAAAAAGCTTGCAGATAAAACAGAATACACAACCCAATGCAGGGGAATATATGAGCCATTCTCTATTAAAAGTTTCACCATTTACTTTTTCCCCCATAAACAAGCTTTTTGAGCAATACCGATCGGGATCTTGATACATCATTTTAGAGGATTTAGAGTCATAATTTGCATTTTGACATTTTAATGGACGGTTCTCTATCCAAAACTGTATATCCTCAGCTGAAAGAGTTTCCCAAAGTCCTGGATCACTTTTCCTATTCAATGGCAAATCAATAGGGAAACGTACTCTCTCCTTATTGAGTTCCGATTGCTCGTTTAAAGTTTGAGTTTCATTAATTGAGTCCTCTACAAAATCCAATATTTTTGCCTCTTTAGTTATACCACAGTTTGCAAGATTAGCTGAAGTTGGTGAATTACCATGACATTCTGCTTTTAATAAAAAACTATCAAGTTTTCGATGTTTTTTTATGTTTTCTTTCATTATATTTTTTTCTTTCTTTTTGCAGCTCCACATTCATAGCTTCTTCCCATTTCTGTTAAAAGGTTCTGAAAATGAACACATTTAATTAATTTAATTGCTATTGTTTACGAGCACTGATTTTACTAGTACATAACATTCCACTATTTTTTATTATTAAAATTAAGTAAAATAGCCTACATAAATAATTGAAAATTAAGGATTACTTTTTTCCCAGCGCACTTATTTACTTTACTTTAACGCAATTTAAAATTTAAAACAATTACTTTCTTCAATTTACTACGATATTTTACTTAAAAGCGTGCAAAATTTTTCTTAAAATAAACGCATTCATTTTATTTTAAATCGAATATTTTAAAACATTATGCACAAATAATAAAAAAACAAATTTATTAACTACCGTTTTTAATATCAATCTGGAAAATTAATCAGGCTGTTTTGCAAATAAATAATGTTTACTACTATTGTAAACCTTAATTAATTAGAAAAACAGCTATAATTATAGTTATTTTCTTGGTTTTATAAGTCGAACCAAGTGACTCTAGAAAATAATATTTTAGAAGGTTCTTGGTTGAACTTTAAAAAAAAAAAAACGTAATGTTATTTAAAAAACGTCAAATGTTAAATAAAATCGTTGAGTTGATTATTCGTTAAAGTTATTATTTATACTAATGAACAAAATGTTGCAAAATGCTTTTTGTTTAATTTTCGTCTGGAAATATTTTATTTTTTTAATCACAAAAATATTTAGAAAAATAAAAAAGTAAAATTTTTTACACAATTACTAATGAAAATGTATGCACTTTCCAAAAATTAAAATCTAATTTTGTTGCAATTCGATTTTGGGGCCCCTTTTTTTGTGGGGCCCCTAGGCCATGGCGCATTTGGTTACTGGCAATATGATAATAGTGAAGTTGAAGTGGATAATATTAGGCTCAAAGAAGTTATTAATGTAGATATTAATAGGCAACTTGAAAATAGTTGTATTCAAGTCAAAGAGATAGGTCTAGGCAAGATGAAATTAATCGTTGTGGAAATGTAAGAAATGATGCTCAGCAAGCAGAAAACTTACTTGCCAGAATTAAGTGTCAAGCAGTGTTAATGTCTGTTAATTTGATTTTACTTTAGACAATTTAGAACAAAACAAATTATGAATTTTACTATTTATAGTAACAATTAATAAAGTTTTGAATTTAAATGATTTTAAATTTTTATAAAACTTCAAACATAATCATGTTCTTTTTTTTTTAGGTGCCTTTGTCATCACTTGATTAATTTGCTTACTGTTGAAACATGGTTTTAATTTTGTAAATTTAATATGATGTGAAATTTACTCTATTAATCATTAGTCAATATTTAGAGAGAAGCTGGAGCTTAATTAAGAAATGCTGGAAATTAAAACAAAGGTAAAAATAATTTTGTTTACTGGTAACATAATAAAACCAGTTACTACTATTTATCGCGTGTTTTTTTTACTTCTTTTAACATGCTGCTTTGGAAACACTATCTTTCTCTCCCTCTCTCTCTTAGATTAGAGGGAGAATTAATAAAACTTTTTTAATTACTCTGGAGGCACAATAATGTGTGCTCACAAATATTTTAAACTATGCGTTATAGTTGCTGTGTTTTGTGTTGATAGGCTGTTATAGCTATTTTTTTATTCTTTATATTTTCTGTTATATTATTATCCTAATTTTACTAACAATAAAATGCAAATAATACTTTTTTAATTAAAAATTGTAACTTTATTTTTATTTCTTTTTTTAGGTTTTTGCAGGCTTTACTTGACTTCCATTTTCTGGTACCTGTGTTGTGACAGATTTTAAAAAAGAACTTAACTGATGTTAATGCGGTATTTATGTCGTTAACCATAAGCAATGAAAGTTAACTAATTTAAAAAATCGCCAAAAAATCATATAGTTGGGCCGGTAATGGTACCAACTGTTAGTCAACTGTTTTATTACTCTTGGGCCGTTAATGGTGCCAAAGTTTATAAAACAGTTGGCTAAGTGTTGGTAAAAGCGTTACGTTTTTTTTACGGTACCAACTAAATAACCAACTGTAGCTAATAGTTGGTTATTAGGATCGGGCCAACTATTTACCAACTGTTCAATGTTTACTGGGATGTTTTCCGCAAAACAAAAACGAAAAAAAAATTGGTTCATTATTTTTTCAATTTTATTAACTCAAACATTTGAACGATTTTAATTACAGAAAAATATTTAGAATTGTTAAAATACTAATTTTTTTTTACTTCGTTTTGTTTTTATTCAAAAAACAATTAAAACCACTGCTGTTTTAGGACTTTAAACTAGGTAATTTCAAAGAAAAACACTAGGTAATTTGAGCATGCTCATATTGTACAAAAATTGCATCTTTAAATAAAGTCAAAACTAAATGTTTTTTCAAACAAAAATGGACTAGATTTTTATCTACCATATTTTTCTTTATGAAAAAATTAATTTCATTATTTTAGCACTAAAATTTCGTCTCACAGTTTTTTTTATGTGAGATGATATTATTTTAACTAGGCAAAAAATTTAACAGCGTTTTAATTAGATTATAGCCGCTAGTTACTGCATATAAATTTACATTAATTTTACTGATTCCTGTTATCATTACATAAAGTTGTTTCAAAAAATACAAAGCAACTTTAACTTCACTTCTTACATCTAAGAAATCTTTATGTATGTTCATATTGCCAAGGTGCTCATATTACCCTAATCTCCCCTATAGATTTTCAATCAGAAAGCTGATTATCTATTTGCAATAATTACTAATAACATAAGTAATAAAAAACCATACCAATGTCATACATTATAAAAAATTGTACTTATATACACAATTTGTACATAAAATAATATTTCATGGTGCTTCTTATATTAGGTATTTTAAGTATCCTTTAATAGGTTTTTTGTCTGAGAGTGCTACTGAAGCCAAAAACAAGGAAAGCAAAACTGCACAAGTTAGTCAGGCACGTCTAACGTTCATGGCAGAAATCACTAGAGATACAGCAAATTATTTTTTTGTGACATTTGATATGTACCTCTATTGAGTGTTTTTTTGAATTTTATGCTATTGTTAATAGTTTTGATTATTTTTGTTAGACTATTCCGGTTAATTTTTTTTTTTTTTTGGTAAAGAAATCTCAAAATAGTTTATAATAACAATTCAAAGTTGTGTTTTTTTTTTTTTTTTTTTTAAATTAAGAAATAATTTAATAAATATTAACTAGTAATTAATTTGTCTAAAAAGATCACTATCATGAACCAAGATGTTATACTGATAAGCTGTTCTGAATTGGATTTTTAAAAAAGCGACTATTTTCATAGCCACAAGTTATTAAAAATATATATCAAAACGTTGAGAAACGTTGAGAAACTTTGTAAGAAACTATAGATCGAAGAATCAGATGATAGCAGATTTGTTCATAATTTTAATAAGTTTATATTCATTGATATTGTTTATAATTAAATCGCGTTAATGATATAGTTTGTAAAATTCTATAAAATATCGGCGCCTACAGTTTTTTGAATAAAAATATCCGGACTTGTGTAATTTTCCAGATTAGTCAGGAACTAGTCCGGATGAACTATAAAAAATACAGTAGATATTTTCAGTTTGGTATTACCCACTTTGATTATAATTCAGAGTAATGATTAGCACCGCCTCCACATAATGTCATTTTTTAATACATGATTAACATATAATATCTTTATTCATGCAAGATTATTATTGACTTCATTTAAGATTAGCACCGTCTCCATTTAATATAGATTTATTATCTTTAATCAGCCACAAGTTATTTAATTTTTTACATGTTTTGCATTTCATGCATGTAAGATTAGCATCGTCTCCATTTAATAAATGTTTATTTATTATCTTTAATCAGCCACAAGTTGTTTAATTCTTAAAAATTAATTTGTTGGGTTGTCTAACAACTGATTAAATTTTTATTGAAAAACTAACTGATCATAAAACTATAAGAGTTAATTAACTCCCACTTTGATTTCTATCTACATGAAATACCTTTAGTATAATAGTTACTGATAATATCAAATATTTTTTAAAAATCTCCTTGAAACTGCACGTCTTTAATTTAAAACTAAAATATCTTTTATTTATAACTATAACTTTTAGCAGATAAATGCATAATATGCATTTATATATATCATATTATGATAACAAAAATATGACAATAGAAAAAAAATAATAAAATAATAATAATATCATTGCAAACAATGCTAGATATTTAGTTATTTAGTATAGCTCAGTGGTGGATGTCATTAGATTATAATGATATATTAATCTTGAAAAAAATCACAGTAAAAATAGTAAAAAACTTATTAAGTTTTTTAATATTTTTAGCGCTGCACTCGGAAATATATAATTTTATTTGAATAAATATACTTTTAATCTATATGATAAAAGTAAAATAAAAAAAGATAAAAACATTCAATATTCTATTTCAAATGAGAAGTTCTACCTAGTTTGGTCTAGGACATCTATTTTCTATAAAGTTATAAAATATATCTTTACCAAATAAAATATATCTTCTTTTCGTTTTTTGATAAAAAGTTTTTATTACGTTTCAAAAAAAACTGCATTGCATATTCCCTAGAGAATATTGTTATAAACATTTCCTGGAATTTTAAAATGAATTGATAAAATATTGGTTGGTTATGATATTAGAAAAATTTTAAAAATTTTTAACGGTCTTTTAGTTTAAATTTGAAAAACCATTCAAAAAATAAAGTAAAAGGCTCCTCCGGGATAGCTTGTTGACAAAAGTTTTTTTTTACGAGCTTTAATAGCCTATCTGCTAGTTTTTTTTTTCTCAATATATATATATTTTTTTATGTACAGAATTTTAACTCTAAAGATATTTTTACGACACGATAATAAATTTGGTCTATGACACATTTGACACATTTAGTTCAAGCTTGTACCTACTTCAATTAGTACCACTTGTTAGACAAATTTGATAACGGTATTTATTATCAAGTCAATACCATAACAATGTCAAAATCAATACCATAATAATGCTGAAATTAACTTTTTTTTATACAGTAGATTGCATTTTAACTGTTATGTATTCCATTCTACAACAATTCTGCGTTGAATTAAATTTTTTTTCTGCAACTTTTTCTCTTCTGATATACACGTCTGATATATACGTGTTCCTTTAAATTCTTCGACTAGATTTGTTTTGTCCTGAGTAGCTTATAGACATGACCTACACACTCCAACTTACCTTACATGCTACACCCGTAATACCTTACATGCTACCTATAAATCCTTATTTAGTTTTAGGTAAAGATGTTGTATGTGGAATATTAATTTTTTAGTTATAACCATTGAAACTTATATCACGGAAGGATATAAGTTTCAAACTTATCGTTCCTTCCGTGACAAGTTTTGAATGCCTATAACTAAAAGTTTAGAATTCTACTAACAATGTATTTACTCAAAATAAATAGAAAGCGGGAGTGGGAAAAAGTGGTACATTAAAAAATATTTCTAGATTAACTTTAATATCTTTTTTATTTAATGTATGCACTACACCAAACAAATTTTAACAAATAAATCATCATTTCGTGTACTGATTTCATCCCCTAAGATTGACAGCAGGTTATAATAAAGTATTTATTTTTTAATTTTAGAGAGATCGAGGTAAAGTGGGACAGCCATGAAGTAAAGTAGTAATAAACGAGTAATTAAGTAGTAAATAAGCGAGTAATTAACAACATATTAACAAAAATTATCAATTAAAAACTATTAAAATCGTGAACCACGTAATCTTCATCAAAATATTCAAAAGCTTTTCACAAAATATTCATACAAAAGTGATATGAGAGAAATTGGAGTTTAATTAATTTTTTTGTCCCACTTCACTCCTTAAAAATTGTTTTTTGGGGAACTTTAAAAAAATGTTTTTACCACACGCAATGAGATAGAACGATGTTTACATTAGATTATATTGGCTAAAGAACTCTCCTAATTGGAATTTATGAGCTGTCCCACTTCTCCCGCGTCCCACTTCTCCTCACTCTCCCCTATTTATAGGTAATATGTAAAGTACTATTGCCCCCTTCTAAACGTTTTTAGTTTTTTTAATTCCAAATCTTGTTTGCAAAAGTCTTGTTTTTGAAAGTTCTTTTTAAAAAACAAAACTTTTCAATCCTGTCCTACTATTTTATGTAATGAGAATTTCAACTGAATATCGAAATATTTTAACTGCAACTACTGCTACGATTTGTAGTACATTTAAAAAATCAGCAATCATGTTTTGTTTTTTAACTTGTTTTTATTGCTTTATAAGTTGCAAATTTTTTTTCAATATTTTCACAAGACATGAACGTTAACGCATTTTATGCAATTAAATCTACGTTTTTGCCATATTCTTAAGCCAATAAAATGGATTTGAGTAAATGGGCTCTCAATACAAGAATTTCTTTATCTGATGAGAAACTTATACTGCATACTTTGTTTTACAGCTTTTTTTTAAGCTTTATTTAAAGAATCTAAATTTAAATTATAAGTTTTGCGTTGAATTAAAATATATTCACACACTAGCAACATTACCAAATGATTCGTCCTCGCACCGATGGAAAAGGCAGTTGAATATATATACAATTATGTAAGTTTCAATGGATGTATAACTTTTTTGGATGTTATATTTGTTATAGTTTTTTTCTGACCTTGACCTTTATTACAATCAAAACATTTAATGGATGTATAAGTTTTAGTGGTTGCATAAATTTCAATAGATGTATAAGTTTCTTTACTTTACTTACACGCTATAGGTTGTTATTGTTTAATTAGAAAGTGAATTGTCTTCTTTTTTATTATAAAATATTGATAGATTCTTACTATTTCCCATTAATTATCTTTAAAACAACATAAAAAATCCCAAAGGAGTTAAACTTATTATAACAACAAACAACTTTGTTAAAAATTCTTTGGGCATTGTATCACAGAAAGGTTAAATATATCATAATATAAGAAATTAAAAAAAAAAAATTAGAGTAGAAAAAAATTTTCCATTATTTGAAATTTTTTTTTTCAACATCTTTTAAATTCAGTTTTCGTTGTGATGAATTTTCTTAACATTGCTAACGTTGAAGTTGATCTTTAGATTATAAAACAATGATTTAGAAGTTGTTATTTTGCTAACGAATCAGCAGATGCATATAAGCATTATAATTTTTTTATTTTATCATTTTTATAAGTTAATAATTATTATTCCAATAAATACAATAAATGTTGTTCGAGAAAAAATTTTCTTTAGTTTATTTTTAAATGCAAATTATTCGAATAAAATTATTAAAAAAAAAAGGTCCTTAAAACTATTTTGAGGTAGTACTCCCCCCCCCCCCATATAATTTTTGTTCCTACGGGCCTGTTTAAAGTCCATATAACACCGTCTCTCTTTAGCCTAACAAACTCAATTTATAATATTAGACATAATTAACGTAACTTTACGTCATCATTTATTACTATTTTATTATTATAATTTTTTTTAGAAATTTTTCTAAGACTTCTATTTAACGTATTTTACTCACATTGATTTATCATCGATAGCACCAATTGAGATTTGAGAAACACTTTTAACTAATGTTGCTGACGTAATATTTACTTTGATTTTAAAGCCATAATACTAATTCAAACTTTGTTTTAGATTGTTGTTTTTCATATAATCCAAATTCAAATCTGCCTTATCACTGCTTATCTGTTTTCTATTTAAATAAGTGTCACTTTTTAATGTGCCACTTTAACGAATATTAACTGCTATAGTGTTAAATAACTCGTTTTTGATATAACGGACTAATTTTTCTGAAATTTGGTGAATATATGGTGCCAGATTTTTATTGAACAAAAAGCAATTTCTCGTTGTTGTTTTTTCCATATCATAATGTTTTGCTTAAATTTTTTTTTTAATTTCCGATATCGTTTATTTCAAAAGTGCTTGCAATTTAGAGTAATTACATATTATTGTAAACAGCAATCAATAAACCGCAATTTCAAGCCTTTTTTTGTATATGTTGCGGTTTTTTGAAATTTTAAAGTAAAATCTGAAAAAAAAAGTTTACTAAAAAGTTTGACTATTTTTTCTTTCTTTCAGATTTTTCATATTTCTTTTTGAAACATAAAAAGATTTTTTCTTTAAAATAGTTTAGCTAACAATGGTTCTAATTAACCATTTGATTTGGTTCGACAATAAGGAGAAAATTTTAACTTAAAGTTTTAACAGTTAAAACTTTCAAAAGAAACATATATATATATATATATATATATATATATATATATATATATATATATATATATATATATATATATATATATATATATGTATATATATATATATATATATATATATATATATATATATATATATATGTATATATATATATATATATATATATATATATATATATATATATATATATATATATATATATATATATATATATATATATATATTGTTTTCAGTTACTACGCTTAAGAAAATACAAAGGGGTTTTTTCTTTATACCTTTTAATTTTATCTTTAATCTAAATAGTATAAGAATTTAATGAATGAAAAAAATGACAGATATAAAGATAATAATTACAAATTATTTTTAGATAAATTTTAATACTTTTTTAAATTTTTATACATATTTACATATACTTCAACTTTATATACGAAAACAAAATAGAAAAGTATATTTATTCGAATTATGACCAAATGATACTTTTTTTTCTCTTATTTTAGTTATCTGTGTTGTGCCAATTATCTTTGTTTACATAGGAAAGAACAATTCTCGCGCAAATATTGTCGATATGCTGCTGGATTTGAGTGAAAACAAGGCTTTCTTTTTTAGCCATCATTATTTGAACAAACTTTGGTCGTTGACTTACAACATATATATGGTTTTGTATCTTTTTTAATGTTTCGGTTAAATCTTGGTAAAATTCGGCATCGCGTATAATGTTGTTGTTCCATCCATTTAACGCGTTCATTAATTTCCTTATAATGCAGGTGTATTTGATTAGATAGAACTTGTTCTTTTTAGCTGAAT
Organism: Hydra vulgaris; assembly: GCF_038396675.1. Classification (NCBI taxonomy): domain Eukaryota; kingdom Metazoa; phylum Cnidaria; class Hydrozoa; order Anthoathecata; family Hydridae; genus Hydra; species Hydra vulgaris. The sequence goes on along the minus strand of NC_088926.1, from coordinate 20,384,343 downwards.
TCACTAAGCCCATACAAACTTCAAGAGATTCAATAAGTGACACGTTTGTCATTTTTAGTTTAAGCCTTCAATTTGTCTAATAAAACGTTTTTAAAAAACGGTTAATGGAACGAGCAACATTAATAACAAAACATACATTTATAAGTTATTATAATTTTTTTTAATCCAAATTTTTTTTATAAATATACAAATGTGAACGATTATCATGTTTTACCACATTAAGCTTGCCTTGTCTGAAAAAATCAATTATCTGTCAACCATCGAGTAATTAATCGCATAATATTAGTTTTAATTAAAATTGTTATATACTTCATGACGTAAACTTCCTTTGTAATAATTAGCGGAATTTGTTTCCGTATTGTTCATAAAACGAAAATTTAATTTACTTAGAAATGCCAGTAACGTGGTATTGTTAATTAAACCTTCAATGTTTGAGTTTTCCGTTGTTAACAAATTGAATAAATTGACAACAACTTATAGATTTTGACAAAACCTTTAGACAAGGAAAAATCTGTTTTTAATTAGAATTAAATAAAATTCATTGTTTTAAAATTAGAAAGTGAAAAGCTTTTTTTTTCTGCGACCCATTCAAAGCAATAACAACAATAAAATACAAAGTATCTAAGAAAAAAAAAGTCATGGAATCTTTTCCGTTTGATTCTTTTTTTAAAAGTTTAAATTTAAGTGAACTGAGTAATGACTTTCGACCAACAATATTTGTATCTTAAATAGGGGATAAATAATAAATAACTTAATTTCTTTCGATTCATTTTATGATATTTATATAATAAAGGTGTTCTAAAGGTTTATTATTATTATTTTTTTATTTATTTATTATTTAGGTTTTATTCTAGATATTATCATTTATTCTTTTTCAAGTTTTCTTTTATTTTTTTTTGTTCGATTTCTAATATTTTTAAAAAAGGAATAAAGCGTGAACACGCTTTATTTCTTTTTTAAAAATATTAGAAATCGAACAAAATTATAATTAAATGTGAAAGAATAAACACGTCATTTTTTTTTCGGTGGTTGTATTAAAATCTTTTTAATTGTTTTGTATTTTGTTTACGACGTGTTGTGGTTTCAAAATATAATATGTTAGTTTTTGGATTTAACTTGAAATTAGTTTTAAAAATGACAAATGAAGAAGACGTAATTGAAAAAATTATGAACAAATATTTACAAAATCCTAATAGCTACAATTCGATAGCAAAATCGTTGCAAATACATCGTTAGTCGTGTTTTTCAACGCTTTTCTCAAACAAAATCGATCAAACACAATTCTGGTGGTGGAAGAAAGGAAGGTTTTAAAGATATAAAACTAGTTAGAAAACTGGTTAACAGTTTTAAGAATAACCCAAGCCTTTCACTAAGGGAACGCGCAAAAATATATGGATTTTCTCATAGTTTTGTTGCAAAAGTTAGAAACAAACATGATTTTCATTCTTTCAAAGAACAAAAAGTGCCCAATCGTTCTAAAACTCAACAGAAAAATGCAAAAACCCGTGGCAGAAAGTTGTATGATAATTTCATTTCTAAAAATTTCTGTATTATTGAAGACGATGAAACTTGTATCAAGTACGATCATCAAAAAATTCCTGGCACTGTTTATTATATTGCCAAATACAGAGGAAAAGCAGATAAGAAATTTAAATACCAACATGACAAGTTCGCTAAAAAAGCTTTGATTTGGCAAGCTATTTGCAGTTGTGGCAAAAAATGAGCACCTTATATTTCTCTGTCCACACTTTCTGGTCAAATATATGTTAAAGAATGTTCACAAAAAACGCCCTTTACCTCTAATTAAATCACACAATAACAGACCTGTGTTCTGACCTGATTTAGCTTCAGTTCATTATTGTAAACTTGCTATGGAAAAGTATTAAAAAAATAATGTGAAAATTGTGCCTAAAACAGAAAATCCCTCAAACTACCCAGAATTGAGAGTTATTGAAAAGTACTGGGCTATTATTAAAAGAAATATGAAAAAAGCAAAAAAGCTTAGCAGAAACATTAAAGATATTAAAATATCATTTAAAAAAGCATCAAATAGTTTTGTTTCTTATTCTGTGCGCAAGCTTATGGGTACCAATAAAGCAAAAGCTCGAAATTTTATTAGATTCCCATAGGATTAATTAATTTTTAATTTTAATGTTTGATCTTCTTATATTATTGTATTAAAATTATTACTTGGTTCAAAATAAAAATTAAGGAGTACTTTTTTTTAGTTGTTTTTCTACTTTCACATTTATTTCGTGTATACGCTTTAGCACACACTTAATATACACCTTTTTGATATTGCTTTAATTGGTCTGTTTCAATACATATATTGTCGTAGTTAGTTTGCTTCAATAGTGTATACAATGTATTCAAAGTGTTTATAAATATGTATATAAACCAACTGACACGTGGGGATAGCCGTAAATAAATAAAAGTTTTTCATATCATGAAGTCATGAATAAATGAACATTAATTTATTAACACATTCAAAAAGCGTTGTTCACTTTTTTTTAAAAGCATAAAACAATGGGTAATGGGTCGTCCATAAAGTACGTACGCCAAAATTGACATAACACCCCCTGTTGCCATGCCTACTTTTAAGCCTCTACCCCCTTAAAAAGTACGTACGTTTTTTAATTACCCCTCCACCTAACTTTTTTTTTTCTAATAAAAAAGTTTATTGAAAAAAAAAAAAGGTAGAGATACCTTAGATACTTTATATGACCCCAATGCCCTTTGTTTGCGGCACATGATCCCAATTTGAAAAACGTCTTTAAGTATATATACAAATATTAATTTTAATAAAGTTAAATTCTTTGTCAGCTATGTGTGTGGAAAAGCAGCAAATTTTGTGCTCTTTTGCTAATTCAAGGAGCTTTTTAATTTAGCAAAACCTAGCGGTAAAATTTGGAAGATTTTGAGACCCTAATGACACGTTTTTTTTTAGGGGGCCGCCAACCCATTAGCCACGGCACTGCTAATACCTATTTTTTGTCCACTCAAAAAATAGGTTGCGTGAAATATTCCTTACTCAGGGCCAGTATATAAGGGGTGGCGTGTGTGCATGGGCGCCCACAGGATTTTTTGATGTTCCTGATAGAACACTTAAACTCATTGTGCAAACTCCAAACTTAAGTATTTAAATTTAATTTTAGATAGCAAAAATAAAAATTTTACTACATTAGTGCCTTCACGTTTGAGCAGGAGGAGGGGGGGAGCGATTTAGGGCTTTTTTGTTCCCAGGCTTCTGCCATTCCCTTTTTTTTTTCCTTTCCCCCCTCCCCCCTATGAGCGTACATATTTGAGGGGACGGCCCCTAAAGTATTTTTTTAAAAAGTAATGGAAAAATATTAGACTCTTTTATTATATATATAGTTATTATAAAGTTAAGTAAAAATATTTTATTTAGGAATAACTTTTTAAACAAAACTAATACTCCTTTTATAATTTTTAAACAAAAGTTAATCCATTTTTTGAAAAGGGTAGACCCTGTACAAATAATCCCAGGGGATTAAAAACGTTATAAAGCAGTATTGCCCTATTATGATAAATCGATCTCTTTGTTTTAAAACTTTTTTGTTTTTTAATAACGAGGTTTGAAAAAAAAACTATTTTCACTGAATATATCCAACATTTTTTAACGTTAAAAGAGAATTTATGTATGTTTAAAGGTTTTAACCTTTTAATTGCAGATTTATGGTGATCGTATAATGGAAAAAGTTCTTATTTAAATCTAAAAATACTAAATTATAGAATACAAATTAATTTTTTGGAATATAAGTAATAAAAGTTTCATGTGCACCTTTTTTCTGCTTGTTTTTCAACTTGCAACTATAAGTTTCATGCTAAATGCAATCATTAGGTAAAAAACGTAATTTTTTGGAAAAATAGTTCCTAACAAGAGAAAAACGCGATAGAAAAATATAATCTTTTGGTTTGTGGTTATCCAGCAAAAATTTATTCTCGTGGCGACACTTATATATACACTGAATATACACTTATATATACTGAATATACTGAATACAGTGAATACACTGAAAATACTGAATACACTGAATACACTGTAAATACTGTAAATACTGAAAATACTGAAAATACTGAAAATACTGAAAATACTGAAAATACTGAAAATACTGAAAATACTGAAAATACTGAAAATACTGAAAATACTGAAAATACTGAAAATACTGAAAATACTGAAAACACTGTAAATACTGTAAATACTGAAAATACTGAAAATACTGAATACACTGAATATACACTTATATATACACTTATATATACACTGAAGATGAAAGAACAGTAATTAATGAGCGAAAAGTTATTGCAGAGAGTTTTAATAATCTTTTTATAAACGTCGGTCAAAACTTAGCAAATAAAACAACTCCCGGAAATAAAGTTTTTAAATCATATATTAAAGAAGAGGACTGTGTGATGGATGAGCTTGAAGTATCTCCTGATGAACTTCGGTTTGCTTTTAATATGTTAAAACCAAACAAAAGCTCAGGTCTTGATGACATAAGCCTAAGGGTTGTTAAAGAAGTTTTTGATATTATTAAAAAACCCTTACTAATTATTTTTAATCTTTCATTTAATAATGGTATTTTTCCTGACCTCTTTAAACTAGCAAGAGTAGTTCCAATTTTTAAAGACGGTGATATTTCAAAATTATCTAATTATAGACCTATCTCAATACTTCCATGTTTTTCTAAAACTCTAGAGAGAATAATGCATAATAGGCTATACAATTATTTTATAAAACATAAATTGCTTAATAATAATCAGTACTGATTTAGAAAAGGGCACTCGACAGAACATGCAGTAATTAAATTAGTTAAAGAAATTTTAAACGGATTTGAAAACAACCAATATACTCTTGGGGTTTTTATTGACCTCTCAAAGGCCTTCGATACTGTGGACCATACTATTCTTCTTTACAAACTCAGAAATTATGGTGTCAAAAATAATAATTATAAATGGTTTTTTCCTATCTTAATAATCGCAAACAATGTGTATCTTATGACAAAACCTGTACGAAACTAGAAAACATTTCTTGCGGAGTTCCACAGGGATCTATTCTAGGACCTTTATTATTTATTATCTATATAAACGATATTTACCTATCTTCTAGTGTATTAAATTTCAATCTTTTTGCTGACCACACTCAGGTTTTTTATACCCACTCAAACATAGAGTCAATCTTTATCACTATGAATCGTGAGCTTGACAACCTCAATGAATGGTTGAAAGCCAACAAACTCTCTCTAAATAAAACTAAAAGCAAATATATTCTTTTTCCTAAATCCTCCAAATCTGAAACTTTGCCCCTAAAACTCCCAAATATTTCAATAGAAAAAACTAATTTAAAACGGACATTCTGCATTAAATTTTTAGGCATTTTACTTGACGAACAAATAAGTTGGAAAGACCACATTATTTTAATAGGAAATAAAATTCCAAAGAGTATTGGAATTATGTACAAGACAAGACATATGTTGGATAAAAACTGCTTAAAACTTATCTACTTTTGTTTATCCATAGCTATATCAGTTATTGTAATATTGCCTGGGCCAGCATTTATCCATCAAAATTAAAGCGTATCTTAAATAAACAAAAACAAGCAAGCCGCCTTATGTTAAATGCTAATAAATACACCAATGCCAATCCACTGCTTAAAAAGCTTGGAGTGCTTAATGTTTATCAATTAAATATCTACAGTATTCTTTTATTCATGTTTAGATTTAAATATCGTATGCTGCCAAATATTTTTGACGACCTTTTTGTTATTATAAATCATAAATATCAAACAAAGCATTCATTGCATAACTATCAGGTACCGAAAACCTTATTAAAACAGTCAAATTTCTCAATAGCATACCGAGGGCCACATTTGTGGAACTCATTCCTTCCAATTGAAAGTAAAACTTTAATTTCACTTCAAACTTTCAAAGTTATTTTAAAAAAACAGTTACTTGATTATGACATATCTTAAATTTTATTTTATTTTTAATATTTTCTTTTTCAATTCTTAACTTTTCTTTCGTTTGATTAAAAATAAAACATATATATATATTTTTTGCTTATTTATCTAAATTTGTATTTATTTCGTTTTTTTTTATACATATATATTTTTATGAATGTATAAGTATTTTTTTTTTATGTATAAAAAAATATAAAATGTTTATTTAAAAGTATTTATATTATTTTATTGATATTGTAAAAATTTATGATAGATTTATGATAGTGTAAACGATACAACGGGGCTAGATGATAAGACTTTTGTCTTCTGCCTGCTCCGGTCATATCTTAACTCAAAATATTTTGTAAATAACTTATTATGAAAATGACAAAATAAACTATAAAAAAAAAAAAAAACACTCGGATAATAGTTCGCTTTTTTTGTTTAATAATTTTTTAGGATTTTTATGTAATAAATTTATTAGTTTTTCGTATAAGCATAACAAGCATTTTTTAGTTATGCTGTTATAGGCTTTTATGATGGACCACGTTAAATTAGGTGCTATTTTAACTTTGTATCCCACAGGTATTTTGAAAGCGTGGTTGTGCTTTTAAGTCTTTCGTTTTTGAACAATTGCTTGTGGTATGCCCATCCAATTTCCACATGCCCTCTGATAAACCTAGTTAGGTTTTTGTCGGAAGTGTTTGGGAGTGATGCACTGCACTTATAAATTACATTTGTTTTTCTGCAATCTCGGTTTATAGGGCAGGTTTTGATTAGTTTACAATTGCAAGCTAAAATGACAGTTGGGTTCATCAAAATAATTTTATTGTTGTGATTCTTTATAATCTTTGTTACGTTGCTTGTGCTGCTGTAGCTGATTTTTATTGTGTTACAATTAAACTGTTTTAGAAGCGGATGTGGTTTTTGAAAGTGTTTTGAAAAGTGTTTGAAAGGTTTTTTGGAAGGATGAGTCTTTTTCCAAATCAAAAGTTACGTTTAGGAAGTTGGCAATTGATCGGTTTGTCCTAATTTGTATTTGGAAGCCAATTTTTTTAAAAATTACAGTTACATTTTTTCGGATTCTATATGTGTGGAAAGTTTTTTACGCATCACTATCAGTCCGTCGTCTCGGTAAAGACCCATATCGCTGTTAGTAACATTTTCCGATAATGAATTTAATATATACAGACCTGCCAGCTCCCAAACATTGGCTCCATCAAAGCAGCCTATTGTGACGTCGAATCGTTTTGTCTATATGTATGCCTATTTGTACTATATATCTTCAGGAGAGTGCTTGATAAATTAAAGTAAATTAAAATGAAATAAGCTGTAACAGAGCTGTATTTATATATTTACATATTTTATAAATAAAAAAATAATTTTAATAAAATTTCTCTTGTATAGATAAATGCATTTAGCGTAAAATTTATAGTTGTAAAAAATATGTAGTTTTATACATATATGTAACATTAGCGTTACAAACAAATGCTGGAATAAAACCAAATTTTATATTTAGTTCATTTTTTCATGAATAAACAGATAAATTGTGCAAAATCCAAAAGCTCTCGTAAGAAACTGTTCAGAGGAACAGTTTGTATGGCTCGCCATGTTCTTGATGAAACGCTTTTATTTAATTTACCCAAAAGTATTAAAGTTGCTTCTTTTAATGGTATTAATGGGTATAAGTTCATAATATCAAAAGATACCTGTATTTCATCGTTGTCAATTAACCACGACTTTTGTTAATAAAGTCTTTTTGAAATTTTTAACCTAAAAGGATTTTCATTAAAGACTGGTTGTGTTCTTTTAACCAAGTAATTCGAAATTCCATAACAAGGTGTGCCAATAGTTGATAAAACGATAAGATTTGTCTTGTTTATAATCTTTAATTAGCCCATACTAACATAAAATTTAAAACTTTTGTTGTTATTTAACAGTCACAATTTTGTAATTATATTATATGCTGATGATGTCGGTGCCTATGATCCGGTAAAAATTTCAAATAAATTATTTAGTATTGAGAGAACTCGTATTATCTGATGTTTTAAATTAGTTTATATATGTATATAAATATATATTTATATACATATATATTAAAACTAAAAAAGTAAAAGTAGATTAATGCGTGGTTTAAGTATGATTACAAATTGTTTTAGTGTTATTAAATAATACAATGAATAATTATGTAAAACAAAGTTTATATTTATTTTATTATTATTTTATTAAACACCCTCTGTAAATGTGTTTACAAGGTAAAAATACATAAAAATAGTTTAAGATATATAAAGAGAGAAAAAAGTATATCACTTGGAAATGTTTTCTTCAAGAGTATTTTTGAAAATTGTTCGCTGTTGCTTTGCATTCCAACATTGAATTGCCTGTACTAAAATTTGATAAGTATCTTCAGGAATTATACTTTATGAAATATTAATTTCCACTTTCTTTTTATCCTGAATTAAGTTTTTCATATTTATTTTATGGATCTTACATAATTCCTTTATATAATCTAAAAATGAATATTTTAATGAACAATAGTTAAGCTGAGAATGATTTCAAAAGTTACTTTATTATTTAATAGACGGATAAATAGGTTTATTTTATTTTGTTGTATGTAAGTCGATATCTTCCGAACTTTAAATAGAGAGTTTATATAGTTTTTGCTATACTTGGAGATATTAAAAAATGACTTAATTGCATTTCTACCAAGTTTATTAAGTCTTTGCATTGCTGACTCTCTATTTTCACAGAGTTCCAGACCATGCGTTAGCTTCAGAACTGCTAAAGATGTATATAACTGAATAATTGAAGTTGAATGTACAAATCGGATACCAGATTAAATCAGAGTTTTCACTATTGTTTGGAAATTTGATACCATATTGCTAACATTTGTTCTATTGAGTGAGGCAAAAATTGATTTTTGTGCATCCCAAATAAAGCCTAGATGATTAAATTTTTCATTTGGTATTATTTGATGGTCGTCTTGGGTTATTTTGCAATTAGTTAATTGTCTTTTTCCGGAAAGCAACAGTTCCGTTTTGACAGTATTGAGCTTTATGCCGCTTAAGTTATTGTAAATATTACACGTTGTAATCAGCCTTTCAAGACCAGATAGAGTAGAGCTAAGAAGAATGATGTTGTCAGCATAACACCTGTGAAGTTTCCATGTATAGAAGTACCCACAACATTATCATTTTTTAGAGTTTCGAGTAACTTTTCGGTGTATATATTATATAGGTAGGGAGACAGAATGAATCCTTGTCTCACTCCTTGCTTATGAGCAAATGAAACTGATTTGGAACCTAGGTAAGAGACAGATGCACTACTTTTGTGGTATAAAGACGATATAGTGTTAACTATTTGGAGAGATAAGTTTTTATTAAATTAAAGTTTATCAAAGATAATGTCCCAGTTGCAGCTCTCAAAAGCTTTTTCAGCATCTAAAGAACATAAATAAATAGGCGAATTACTGTTGTTGTAATACTTAATTGTTTCAATTATAACAAACTCAGCATGCAAGGTCGAACTCTTACTATTGAAATTAATTTAATTTTAGGCAAGAAATAGCGACTTTTATACTTTCATCAGTAATTGTTATTTCATCAGGATTTTCACAAGGTGGAATTTAACGATAAATAGAACTATGATTTAACCTTTCAGTGTTTAATCGTTTTTCAAATATAGTACCAAATTCTGCGGTAATCGATTCTTTATCCTTTTTATTGTTTATAGCAAAAAGTTTTGGATTTGAATTCTTTTTTATACACTTAAAAACATTCCAAAAGTTTTTTGGGTTAAAGTTTTTTAGTTTTTCAATTTTTATATATTGTTGATATAGTTTATTGTTTTGGGTTGCTTTGACGGCTTTGCGGAAAATCTTCCGAGCAAAGAGGTATCGATTAAAGATAGAAGAGGAGGAGTCTTTTACGAATCCCGTTTCCCTCTTCTTTTGAAAAGAATGTGAAAGAATATTTTTACTTCGAGTTAACTCGGGAGTCCACCAGGATTTTGAATAATCAGATCGTTTTTTTGACTTTAAGTGTTCTCTAAGAGCCCATGCTCCACTATTAGTAATAGTAGTATAGATTTGGGCAAGTTCATTTTCGAAACTACCAATAAGGTTAAGATTATTAAAACTGGTATTTAAGTGATCCTTATATAAGTTTATAAAGTCTAGATTATTCCAGAGATAACTTGGAATGCTAAAATCCTCTGTTATTTTATTTAAATTTTCTTGATAATACTGACCTTTAAGTCCAATTGAAATCGATAGCGGCAAGTGATCACTTACATTTTGAAAAGAAGGAGGAATAACGATACATTTATATACTAGAAGAGATGTATGCTTTGAAATAGCTATATGATCAATATACGATGAGTTTGGTAATGTAAGATGTCGATATGATTCAATAAATATAGATAATTTTAATTCGTTCGTTTGATTCAATAAATATAGATAAAATTGGAATGGAATTGTGGGAAAAATAAAACAACAACCAATAGCATAGTTTTCACATGGTCGATAAACTGTAACTTGTGTTCCACTGTGGAGTTATTTGCGTTTAAATTGTAAATTACCCCAAATATTTTTTACAATGTTACTCCAATGTGTACATTGTAAAAATGCATCTGTTTGCGCTTCTTTTTTTTTACTTAAAATTTTAAAACTGTATTAACATCAACATCACACAGCTTCGAGTTATGTAGAATTGTAATTCAAAAAAAAATTGTAAAAATGAATAAAGTACTAAAAAGAATTGTTATTTTATTTTATTTGCTTATTTTGAAAATAAAGCTTGTGATATAAGGCCGACTAAAACTTAAAGCAATTATTTAAATTGTGAACCAGCTAATACAGGTTTTTTTTTTCATAACAAACACTTTTCATAGAGTTTTTTTCAAAAGTATATTTAATAAGATAAGGTTAGAATTTATGAATTTGATTGTTTTGTTATTGTTGAACATTTTTTATTGATTTTTGTTAATTTTGTTTTAGGAATGCAAGTTTTATGAGAATATTTCTAATATTTTTGTGTTATATTAGTTCATGATTAACTTGAAAATACCGCTGATTGAAATTTTCAATGTGCAATCCTGTGCAGATGGGGTTTCTTGCAGTAGCGTAGTAACAAAAAATCATAAAGTAAGCTAATATTTTTTTGTTCGTGTATTTCTTAAATACAATCCTGCAATTTTTTATTGTAATTTTAAATTTTATACTTTGTGAGAAATGCTTTTTTTAAACATATTATAGAATAAACAACTAAAATAAAAAAATAACGCAATATATAAACATCTATATGCACACACACACACACACACACACACACACACACACACACACACACACACACACACACACACACACACACACACACACACACACACACACACACACACACACACACACACACATATATATATATATATATATATATATATATATATAAATATATATAAATACAAAATATCGCCCTTCCCCCGCAAAAATTTAATCCCGGCCCTTAAATTAATTTTCTGCTCACCCCACCCACCTCATATTATACATGAAAAAGAAAAACTTGCTCATAAATACAACTTTTTTTACCTCTTACACCCACGTATTATAGTGCTTTGTGAGCTTTATATTATGAATTTGTTACATTAACGACATTTATATACTTTTATCTCACACAGGTGATTATCAGTTTTCATTTATAATCTAGAGTTTAGACCATAAATAGTAGCACATTTATTAGCCTATTTTTTCTTTTTATATTGCCCGTACAATCATTTTTTATCATTTTTCTTATTATTTTGTTATCTACTTATTTTATTTTATTGTTTTTGTATGGTGCGATAATTTTAGCCATGGTTGCCGTTTATAAACCAGCGGATCTATATTGACTTGTTTAGCCATAGACTAAACATTGTTTCATCATTTGTTTAGAATGACTAGAGCGTGAGTTATCGTTCACCCAATTCCTGAGACCTAACACTTTATTCCACCTGCAGAATAGTCTTCACATTCATTCATGATCCCCACTCAATGACATCATCTACAATCTACTTCTATTTTCACATCTCCCAGGTCTACGTAACTAGACGGCTCCGTTGGTCACTTTTTGCGACCATTGTGTCGCATATACAAATAAATACAACTTTAACTTAATGAAACAAAAGCCAGTATGTAATACTATGATAGCTTTCAGCAATTTATCTACCGGTTTTTATAGACCGAATAGAAAAATCCAAGTTGTTATTATTCATTCAGTTTTACTATCACTTTTATTTCACGATGAAAAACATTTAGAGCTTTTAAGTGTAAACATAGACTTAAATTGAGAGTTTAGAAAATCAACTATATTAAAAAAAGTGTCAATAATTCCGCCTAAGGTATCTTTGGAAGAACGAACTCTATTTTTAATTCTTAGCTGTTTCTTAACATATTTAGTGACGTTTTTTGGGTTGTTCTGGATTTTTAATATTTTTTTGTTTTTATGTGCTCTTTTTGCTTTAAATATTTCAGCTTTTACAGAACGATTAAGACAATTGCAATTTGAGTAGTTGATATACCAAGCGGATTTTTTTGCTCAGATTAGGTTTTTTATATGTGGTGTAACACAAGGATCTTACTTTTTCTTTGTATTATTGACCTTGGGAATAAAGTATTTGCAAATAGTACTATTGTTAGAAATTAATAATTTGAAAAGTTGATTCGCGATTTTATGTATTAATGCAATATAAGATTTTATTGATTGATGCAATAAAGGTTGATATTGAATTGTAATCGTCTTTGTTGTAACTAAACAATTGAGATTTACTTTTAGGAAACGGTTGTAAAACTAAAACTCTTCAAGTAATACTTAAGAAAACCTTAGTGTTGGTATAAAATTAGAAAATAAGTTTAAAATAAAATTACTGTTGTCGGTAAGTAACTAGTCCAACATATGATTTGAGCAACAACATGGAGTCTCTAAGTAGGAAATGTGATATGTTTTGTAAAGAAGCTGTTTTAGTAAATATTCCATTAATAATATTAAGTAGAATTGTTTGGATTAAAAAATTTAATACCATCATTTGAACACTTTATATTTGGGGTAAAAATTAAAGTCACCTAAAATATAGCAGCCATCGTAGGGCCGTCGTAGGGCTTTGTAATTAGGCTATAAGTTAACTTGAAGGATTCAACTATATGTTTTAAACTAGCATCATTTTAGGTTTATATACCTCAGATAAGTATATATTTATTGTTAACTTTTACAGATACCCAAACTTATTTGAAAAAACTTTTATAGAAATGGTTAACTTTAAGAGAGTTAAATACGTCAGAAATTTAGGTAGCGACACCGCCACCTTGATGTCCATATCGGCAATCTTTTTTTTAAAGCGAGTTATTGTTTTAATACAGTAGCTTTATTTGTTCATTGCTTTAAAATATTACAACATCATACTTGATACTTAATAAAATATATTAATATACATATATATAATATGTATATTATTTTATTAATTATGAGTTAATGCAATTTGTTTTAAATTTTTTAGATATAAATAAACAAAAAAAATTGCTTACTATTTGAAGTATTAGCCAAGATAATTATTAAAGTTTGAAAACAGGTTTGTAATTCTTAGCTATATAATAATAGCACTAATTGCTACTGTTGCAATATTTATATACATCCATATTATTTTTAAAAGTGACAATTTTTCAAATTAAAAAAAAAAATTGGCTCAGGGCCCTAATAGCCCTGCGGCTGCGGGCTCTTTGCTACGCTACACGGTGCGGGTTCACAAAATATTTTAAAGCGTAAATTAGGCGTAAATTAGGCGTGAGTTAGGCGTAAGTTCTAAACTTACTAGTTTCGTATTCACAAAGCTTGTAAAGTTACCTGATACAAAACTTACGATTTATTTTTCGTAAGTTTAACTCTTAAATTATGGTATTCACAAAACATCTTGCTCAGCTTGATTAAAGCAAGAAAAATTATTTTATGTAGTGGCTACATTAACTTTTGACGTAACTTTTAAATACTTGTGCAGCTCGCATATACTGACTCTTTTTGTTGAAATTTGTGAAAAGATTTTTAAAAATTTTAAAATTTGTGATAAATATAGTGTATATGTCTTTATGAATTATTGTTTATAGATTAAAACTACTTTTTGTTAAAGTTTAATAAAAAGTCGTTTTTTAATCTTCTTAAAGGAAGTAGTTATACCTTATACTACTTCCTTAAAGGAGGTAGTTATAAATCAAGTTATTACTTGAAAAAAAAAGGAATCCTATTGCACATTCTCTGTTTAAGTGTTGTTTACTAATTAGTCTGTAATGTCATTTTGCAGTAGTAACTTCATTCTCTTATAAAATGTTGTAAAATTTATTACTATTAGTATTAGAGATTACAGAAATTCTATATAAGTTCTAAAAAATTTCTTATTTTGTTCTATTAGAATATTGCTTGTTTGTGTGTGCTTCCAAATAAATAAGTTGTAAATTGATACGACTGAGACTTTCACCCTGAAGAGAAACATTAATACTCCCAATATTAAGTGCGACAAATTTATGCTTATTTAAAGATTAAGTTAAGTAGTGGTTCTTTGGCTTGATAACTCTAGTACTCTACGCCCATGTGTATGTACACACACACACACACATGGGCGTAGAGTACTAGAGTTTTCAAGCCAAAGAACCACTATTTAATTTAATTTTTTTAATAGGCATAAATTTATCGCATATATATACATATATATATATGTATACATATATATATATATATGTATACATATATATATATATATATACATATATATATATATATATATATATATATATATATATATATATATATATATATATATATATATATATATATATATATATATATATATATATACATACACATATACATATATATATATGCATATATATATATACATATATATATGTATACTTATATGTATATATATATATGCATATATATATATATACGTATATATATATATATATATATATATATATATATATATATACATATACATATATATATGTATATATATATGTATATATGTATATATATATATACATATACATATATATATGTATATATATATATGTATATATGTATATATATATATATATATATATATATATATATATATATATATACAGCGGTGGCCAAAAATTAAAGACCACTCATTTTTTAGTTGGTTTCTTAATCTTTAAATTAAAATTAAGAAGATTCTAATTGATATATCAAATTTTTTTTTTTAATATCTTGTTAATTAAAACATACGGATTAAAGTGGTATAATTTTTTAAATCTAATTCTAATTAAATAGCGTTTAACTTATTAAAAAACTGATGAGTACAAATCTTCTTTAAATAAATTGGACAAAATTTAACGACCACTATCAAATCTTTAATTTGCACTTATTAAAAATAATAATCCATTATTTTTTTAACTGTCTTAATTGCTTATTACGTTGGCTACAAAATAAAATGTCGAAACCTGAGTTTCGATATCAAATAAACATCTATTTTTTGAATTGCAATAAGGACATAAAAATATTGCAAAAATGCGTGCAAAGATCGAAGAAAAAGAAGAAGGCTATAGCCTCAAACAAATAGCAGAAACGCTCGGAAGGTCTCACTCTTGTATTATTAACATAATTCAACGATACAAAGAGACCCGGTCAATTAATGATCGTCATAGGACTAGACGCAATAAAATTTCAAATGACCGTGATGTTCGCTCGTTAGTGAGATTAATGAAAGAAAACAGATAAGCATCATTTACAGACTTGTCTACGAAATGGACACTGTCAAATGGTCTGAAAGCAAGCCCTAGAACTGTGCGAAGGGTCCTCCACAATTAAAATTATTTATGGCGTGCTGCTGCAAAAAAACCACGCTTAAATAAAAAACAAAAATTTGCCAGGAAAGAGTGGTGCAAACTACATAAAAATTGGTCAACAGATCAGCGGAGCCGTGTGGTCTTTAGTTATGAAATGAACGTTGAGGTAGACAACAGAAAAGGTCGCGTAATGTTGCGTAGACTTCCAAGCGAACGGTTCGATGAATCATGCATTTTGAAACGAATAAAACAAGGCTGTGGTTCAATAGGCATTTGGGCCTGTATGAGTGCCTGTGGAATTGGCGTTTTTCATTTATTCGATGGTAGACTTAACAAAGAAAGGTACATCGAAATTTTGGAAAACTCGCTTATTCCTAGCATTGATTTATGGCAGTTGCAAGATGGATTTATTTTCCAGCAAGATAATGCGCCGTGTCATAAAGCGCATGTTGTTAGCGATTGGTTCAATTCTAATAAAATTCAAGTGCTTCCATGGCCTGCCAATAGTCCAAACTTGAATCCAATAGAGAATTTATGGTCGTGGCTTGATCACAAGCTCGGTAAAGAACAACTTTACAATTTGGAAGATTTGAAATCTTCTATCTCTCATCATTTGAAAAATGTGCCTGATGAAGTAATCAAAACTTTAATGAATTCAATGCCAGAACGAGTGCAAGAGTGCTTGAAAACAAATGGAGGAAGAACACGTTTCTAAATTACTTTTTTATTGCATTTTGAAATATTTTTGAAACTGGTCTTAAAATTTTGTCCAATTTTTTTTCCCATTTATATTTTTTACCAGTTAGTATTTTAATTTTTTAACATTATTTTGTAAAAAAATTATAAATTCTTTTATAATAAATATAAAATACAATAAAAATTCTTTCTAAAAATGTTTTTCTTTTTTTGAAACCTTTTTCCAAAATAAAATTATACTAAGGTTAAAAAATAAATTTTGAAAAAAAAAAGAGTGGTCTTTAATTTTTGGCAACCGCTGTATATATATATATATAAAAATGTATATATATATATACATATATATATATATATATATATATATATATATATATATATATATATATAAATGTATATATATATATATACATATATATATATATATATATATATACATATATATATATATATATATATATATATATATATATATATATATATATATATATATATATATATATATATATATATACATATATATATATATATATATATATATATATATAATATATATATATATATATATATATATATATATATATATATATATATATATATATATATATATATATATATATATATATATATATATATATATATATAAATATTCTAATTGAACTTTTTTCTCTTAGCTTCTTTAATGAAAAGGTTCCGGTGAAGCTGCAGTCTTTGATAATTGAGAAAATTGTCCTTGTAGAAGTTTTTTATGTATGTCGTCTTTAACTCTGGTTAAATGACGAGTGATTTTAGTTGATTCAAATCAATCGGTGAGGTCAACTAAAACTGCATCTTAGCTGATAAAGTATAACTGCTTGTAGATTTTATTTGGGTTCTTTGGCTGATAATAAGTATCCTTGAAGCCAACTTCAAATCTTTTATGTACTTTCCTCTTCTTGGGAAGAGCTAGTTTGTCTAAATCAATCGTTTTAGCAAATGCCGCATGGTATTTTGAAACGTGACTCAGTATGCAAAGATCTTAAAATTTGTTTCAGGGTCTGAATGATGGATTCAGCCTTCTAAAGTTGAGTTGGCTTCCCTAAAGTTAAATGCTTGAATCTTCTTGGATGGTAAAAATGATTAGAAGAAATTCCAACTTAAAAAAGGTGTCAAAAACCTAAAAAGAAAACAAAAAAGTCATTGCTTCCACTCGGCGTTTGTTAAAGTCAGGGTTGGTGGTAAGATCTTCCAGCCAAACCAGAAGTGATCTCTAATTGCTGGTAATAGATACTAGAGATGGCATGCGCATTATCCATTTGGTTGAGCAAAAAAGTCTAAATGATGTTTCATTTTGGTGTTCATTTTTGCCTTGATTTTGGTCTTTTAGGCTTGAAAATCAAGCGAGGCTCTTTGATGAGACTCTGGTAAAAGCGATAAACTTTGATGAACAAGAGACATGGTATTTTATATATCAGGTATGTTTTTTATTTCATCTTGTACAATCAAATTTAAATTATGAGCTCTGCAATGAATATAAAGGGCTCTGCTGTCTTGTTGAAGAACAAGTTTTTGCAAGTCAACTATTTCAGAAGACATGGCAGCAGCTCCATCGTACCATTGTCCCGACAGTTCTCGAGCCTTAAGTTGGAACGAAGAAGGATATCTTTTATTATTAAAAACAAATCCTTGCTTTTAGTTGTGGCTGTCTAATAAAATTCACAAAAATCCTCATTAATTTGGAACTCATCGTCCACAGTACGGAAGGATTTGATACCTATACCATTCATGAAAATTATTAAAGGAAAGTAATTTTAAAAAATTATTAAAGGAAAGTACAAGGCTTAATAAATCGTTGGTTTGGCTAATAATACCTGCTTTTTTTCTATGTTGTCAAACAATTCATTCATCGCGAAATTCCTTTTTTTCCAAAATAATTTATTTTTTGTTATTGTGTTTGATAATTCACTTTAGGTAACTAACGATATCTAGACTAGACGAATGTTTTTTTCCGACTTTATTTCATTTGAACCCTCTGTTGAATTAAATTTGGATGACGATGAATAGGGAATTCTGTAAAGAAAAATCTCTTATTTTAGGTTGCTATTAAAAATCTTTTATGAATTCTTAATAAGGTTGGCTTGTACCTTTTTTGTTGATCCCCACTATTATCATCAACAAGATAAACTGTATGTTTGTAGCGTTAACTTATCATCGATAAACGATGATACTTGTCCGGCAGATGAAATGAGCACATTGGCATTATGAGAACCAATTTCTTAGTTCGAATGATAAACTTACCCATGCTTACTTTACTTACATTACTTACCCAAAAAAAAAATATTTTTTTAACTTTAATTATTTCTTAATTAATGGAAATAATAAAGTAAATATAAAATAATAGTAGTAACTAATTTTTAAAATGCGACTGTTATAATTAAAAATAAAAACGAGAACAAATATACAAGCATCGCTTAAAATGTTTACACAAGTGAAAGTAAGAAGCAGCAAATTAAAAATTTACTCAGAGTAAAAGTTACAGCTGTTAAAAAAGTAACGCACTTTTTTAACAGCTGTTGTCAGTTATTTTGAATAGTACTTTGTAAAAAAGTGTAAACGTCGTAAAACTTTTAAATTTTTAATTTAAATTTTCTTTTAAAATTCTTAAATTTTAATTTTTTAATTTAATTTTAAAAAGATTTTAAATTTTCTTTTAAAATTCTAAAAAGAAAGACTACTTTTCGAAACGTCAAAAACGTGTAAAAAAACTTTACAATTATTACAATAATTGTTAAGTTTTTTTAGGTTGAACTGAACCGTCTTTAGTTTATTCTAGCCCCATGGCAAAATAACAGTTGCGGCCTCTACAAATTCTCCCCTCCTCCCCTTCCCAAAATAAATCTGATTTTCTGATTAGTAAAGCATAAACTTGCCTTTGCCTTTCAAGCTTAAATAAAAGTCGATTGATTAGATTAACCTCAACAATTTTTTTTCCTCCCCAGTAAAGTCTGACGCCTCAATAGCCATTAATTCGTCATATTGGCGTTTGTAGGCTCAGCAGATCAATGACGTATCCAGAGAGATTTAAATGATTGAAGAATCTTGGATCCATCAAAGCAGCAGAGTGTTTGTTGGTGCTCACCAATAGCATAAATTCTTTTCAAGTTTGACGAGAATTGATTAAACCTTTTCAAACGAAAAAAAAAAGAGAGTTATACAGCTCATTCCACTTTAAAACAACTTCAACTGCTTGAACCATTTTATTTACTTTGTTGAATCTTTCCGTATTTGTGCTTCAGATTAAAACAGCCGTACCTAGTCGTACCTAGCTAACCTTTTTTCCGTTTAAAGTTTGAATGTGAAGTTTATAAAATTAAACCATAAATTAATTGATTCATTTCCGGCTTGCCTCTCTAAATGCTATGGCCTCGCAGCGGTTGTCTAGGATGGACATGTGTAATGACAGGCCCGAATGTACCGTCAGGAATATACTTGTTTTATAATACTGTTGCTAATAATGTTGCTCGTCTTATCAATTATAAAGATCGATTTGCTCATGCCAAACCATTATTATTTCAAATGAAAGTTCTTAATATTTATTAGCTGAATATTTTTAATATACTTTGTTTTACGTACAAATGTAAAACCTACGTATCTCCTGTTTCTTTTCAAAATCTATATACCTTAAAAGATAAAAATAAATATAACTTAAGAAATGATAAATAAAAATAACTTAAGAAATTATCTAATTCGGCAACCTTTTTCTCTAACTAATTCTGGAAATTCATGTGTTTCATTTAGAGGAGCTTTTCTTTGGAACAAAATAGTTTTGAAAGATTTTTATTTTTCCCATGAATGGAATCTTTCATTTAAGAAAAAACTAAAAGAAATTATTTTATCTTTTGAAGACATATTTTTTATTTTAAAATTCTTCTGAAATGAATATGAGCTTATTACATTAGGTAATAAATATATAATAGTATAATCTGATCCACATCTAATGTGTTTATGAAAACAGTACTTTTTAAAATATTTTTGTATTTATATATAAAAGAATTTCTTAAAACCAATTTTATTTATATATTCTTACAAAACTTATGCTCTCGCTAATTATTACTACGACATTGTTTTATTTTTTTATTTTATATTTCGTGTTAATTTAATGTACTTAATATTCGCGAGCAGTTCTCGATGATTAGACCTGAAGGTCTTCGGGGAGAGAATTGTTCCGCTGTTTGTAACATCATGACGGGTATTGAAAGCAAGTTTCGCGCTTTTACGTTATTTGAATAATTGAAATCAAAATTAAATTCAGCAGAACTTAGAAAAATACATAAACACCTTCTAACGAAAAATGTAAAAAATGTTTCCGATACATGTATTAACGGGGTTATTTTTTTAATATGACTAATAGTTTTAAATTAACCGGGACAAATTACCCTTTGACAGGGACAATGGGACACGAATCTTAAAACCGGAACGTATGGCAGCCCTGCTGTAAAGCACTAGTATACAGCGTGAAAAAATCTTAAATTAAGATCAAAATACTATCTGAAGTATTTTATCGAAAAAACGAACTTTTTATCTGAAAAAAAGATTCCCTAATTCGTCAAGTTTTCCAAGTTTTTATCTTAAAAACGATTTTTTTGGGTATGTTCATAGCAAAGGATTGTTTATTTCTTCGCTTTTTACGGAAAAAACTTGATTTCTTTCTCTGTTTAAAAATAAAAAATTGAAATAATATTCATTATAAGATTGGACAAAATTTCAATGGGGGCAAACAAATTTTCATGATATATATATATATATATATATATATATATATATATATATATATATATATATATATATATATATATATATATATATATATATATATAGAGAGAGAGAGAGAGAGAGAGAGAGAGAGAGAGAGAGAGATGTATATCTATATGTATATCAATATATGTATATATACATATATATATATATATATATATATATATATATATATATATATATATATATATATATATCTATATTATATATATATATATATATATATACACAGTGATGGGCACAAACTTTTTTATCATAGTTTAACTAAACTACTAACTAAAACTAAAAAAAGTAGTTAAACTTTTAGTTACAAACTTTTTATAAAAAGTAGTTAACTTAAACTAATTAGAAATAGTTAACTAAAATTCAACTTTTTTGCGCACGAACCAATTTATTTCAAAAATTAAAAAAAGTTCAGTCACTAGTGATCAAACGCGATCTTAAAAACAGTAAGTGGTCCAAGGTTTTATCAGCCAATTTGCATCTGCGAGATGTCAGCACTTGCGCCGCTGCACTGAATAAGCGCTCAACTGCGGCTGAGCTAGATAATGTGGAATTGCTTTTTTTGAATGCTTCAGCAACTATTGGAAATGCTAGCAGACTGCTAACTTCATCTGACTTCGACGACAGGTAACCAGTAACTTGATCATGAACAGAACCTTCAGATGTGGAATCCATGTTTCTAATAGAGCCATACAGATCATCATCATCATTCCCTGATGTTGTTTCATCAGCACTTGATGTTGATGCAGCTGACATTGAACCAGACGTTGCGATACTGCTGTTGAACGGCAACACATACGAAACCAATATTTGTCTGTGTTCTAATCTCTCATTATCGGGAAGAAATGCTAATTTAAATTTGGGATGCAACATAGTTGCAATCTTGTACTCACGACTATTAATTAATTCCCCAAATCTTTCATTTAAACCTTTAAGGAGCGCATTCACCAGGTGAGTGGTGCATAGAAATAGAACGATTTATTTGGCGATATATAAAAAATTTAGTTAATAAAAATTTAGTTAAACTTTTTCAACTAAACTAGGAAAAAAGTTAGTTAAACTAAAAGTTTAACTTAAATAAAAAAATTTAGTTTAACTATTGCATTTAACTAAAAAAAAGTAGTTTAACTAAAAATTAACTAAAAAATTAATTAACTATGCCCATGACTGTATATATATATATATATATATATATATATATATATATATATATATATATATATATATATATATATATATATATATATATATATATATATATATATATATATATATATATATATATAAAGACTTCGTTTAATAAAGAAGTTAAAACCAATTCCTACTATACATCCAAGTTTTATATCAAAATCATCTATACCAACAATAAATTTGGAAAGAAAGTCTCCAACAAAACGTAAATACCAGAATGATCAAAGCAGCAAAACTTAAAAAAAATGATTTAATTAAAAAATATAAATTGTTTTGCTGATATTCCGTGTCTAAGTGGTTACCAAATGCTAAAACATAATGATCATATTGTATTTTACAAAATGTTGTTTAATAAGCTTTCTATACCAGAAGTTATTGATTGTATACGAGAGCTTACATGTAAAACTATTTTATAAGGGTTATTTAGTACCATTACCACAGTGGTTTCGAAGTGGTCATAATTGTACATTAACTAGTAAAAGTGTCTGAAAACTTTCCTGCCTATTTAAGAAGTCAAGCAGAAAAATATTTCTCAGTTTTTGAAGAACTTGAAAAAATAAAATATCAGAAAAAACCAATGTACTCCGCTAACGTAATTCGATATGCATTATTATTACGCTAATTTTTTTTAATTTTTTTTATTTTGTCATTATTTCGTCATTTTACACATTTTACCATGTTATCTATAAATTTAAACAAATATATATATAATTACAAGCTGACTGGGGCAAGTAGAAGTCAAAATGACTTATCATCAAGCCCCTTTGTGAAATACAAAAAAAAAAAAAAAAAATACAATTAAATTTTAAATTTTCCAATATTACATAAAAGAGTGAAATTATTAAGTTTAAAAAAAAAAAAAAATTGGTTAGAAATTTTAGAAGGTTAAAGAAGAACTTAAAGTTAAAAAAAAGAACTTAAAGTTAAAAAAAGAAGAAATTTAAGATAAAGTTAAAATATGAAATAACAAATAAAAAATTACAAATCTGTACATATTCGTATACATATTAAAGACAATAAACAAAAAAAAAAAAAATTTAATTCGCTTCTTATGCATATACATATTCAATACAATATTAAAATTAAATAAAGTACATAAAAAATTAAAAATACAAAACTATTTCGATTTTTTTTTTCAAAAAAATGAGAGAATGTACGTAATGTTTAAATTTTGTAAGTGTTTTTTTATAGTTCTTTTAAATGTAGCAATAGATTATTTTCATATTTTCGTCAAGAACCGAATTCCACAAGCGTGGTCCCCGGCATATAGTCGAGAAGTCAGATTTTTTGAGTGATGTTAGTGGGATGTAGTAATTACTCATTGAATGTCTTGTTTCATATTTATGATTAATTCGAGTGAAACTTTTAAAAAAATATTTTGGAATCATTTCATTTTGAAGTTTAAACATAAATAACAAGTTATGGTATATATTTAGTTTGTATACATTTAGAGCATTTATTTCCTTAAGTAACGGCTCGGCACTTTCGTATCTACTTGCGCCCAAAACTAATCTACTTGCTTGCTTTTGTTTAGTATAAATAATTTTTAGGAAAGATAAATGATTGTTTGCCCAGGCAATATTACAATAGTTAATATGACTATGTATAAATGAAAAGTATAAATTTTTTAAACATAAATTATTTAAAAGATGTTTTGTCTTGTACATAATCCCCAGGGTCTTTGAAACTTTGTTCTCGACTAGCTTTATTTGACTTTTCCAATTTAAATTCTCATCGAAAATTATTCCTAGTATTTTCATTGAAAAAACTCTTTTTATTTTAATATTGTTAATTGTTAGTTCAGGTAATTTGAGTGGAAGGTTCTCGGATTTAGATGACTTAGCAAACAAAATATATTTCGTTTTTTCAATATTTAATGAAAGTTTATTTGCTTCAAACCACTCATTAAGATATATTAATTCTGTGTTTACAATATAAAAAATATTTTTTAAATTTGAGTCAGAAAAGAAAACATTTGTGTCATCAGCAAAAATAATAAAACTAAGTATTTTTGAGGACAAATAAATATCATTAATATAAATTAAAAACAGCAGGGGTCCAAGTATTGATCCTTGGGGAACTCCGCAATTTATTGATTCAAATGGGGAACATGTTAAGTCATATGGTACTCCTTGTTTACGATTTTGTAAATAACATTGCAGCCACTTTAAATTGGAGTGAACTACTCCATAATTGTGTAGTTTATAAATTAGAATCTTGTGGTTGACAGTATCAAATGCTTTTGATAGATCTAGAAAAATTCCGAGTGTGTAACTGTCGTTATCAAAACCATTTAAAATTTGGTTGGCAAGATCAATTACTGCATGTTCCGTGGAATGGTTGTTGCGAAATCCAAACTGTTTATGATAAAGAATGTTGTTTTTTTCAAGATAATTGTACAGTCTGTTGTGCATAATACGCTCTAGTATTTTGGAAAAACAAGAAAGTATGGAAATTGGTCTGTAGTTAGATTTTATTGAGTCATCACCGCCTTTGTATATCGGAATTATTTTTGCTAATTTTAGTTGGTCAGGAAAAATGCCGTTTTTTAGGGAAAGATTAAATATATACATCTATAAAATCCTACAAAGTGCTTTCTGGTAATATTAATGCTCTAAAAGCTGCAAAATTGTTACTTGAAAATGGCAAAATGTCACAAGATGTCTGCATAATATCTCATAAAACGTATTTACAGAAATGTACAGAATACTCTGGTGAAGCTATAACAGGTGTAAATAATATTGGCGAACTCTACAAAAGTGTTGTTTGTTTTATGATAAACAGTTTTAAGGAAAATATCCCATACATTATAAAAGCAGTTCCAGTTGTAAAAATTGATAGCGATTGATTAAAAAATGAGGTTATTGAAACTTTGAATCTTTTGCTTACAAGTGGATTTGTTGTGCGAGCTATTGTGTGCGATAATCATGCAAGCAATGTTTCTGCATTTAATAAATTGTTATCAGAATATGAAAATGGCTTTGATAGTTTTTTTTTCATAACTGCAAAAAAGTTTATTTATTCTATGATGCAGTACATTTAATTAAAAATGTGAGAAACAACTTGTTAAATCGAACGTGGTATTTGTTTCCCCCATTTGAGTTTATTGAGTTTAAAGATGATGTTACAGTTAAAGGTGGAGAAGTATCTTGGAAACTGTTTCATGACGTCCATGAAAAAGATTTTGCTTTAGATGCAGATTTACAAAAAGCTCCAAAACTAACAAATAATGAGCTACACCCTGGAAAATTTAAACAAGATGTTCAAGTTGCTTTTGACTTGTTTAATGAAAGTACAATAGCTGGTTTGAAATTATACTTTTCTTTACATGAGGATGCTGTTGGATTTTCAGGCTTGCTTAGCATATGGAGGATTTTTGTTAATTGTAAAAACCAGTTTTGTTCAAATAACTATTTAGGAAATGCTGCTATCTTGAATGATAAAAATCCTGAATTTTTACGAGCAATGGCAAATGGGTTGATAATTGGGAAAAACAAAAAATTTTGAACTGTGAGTTCAAAGTTTGTTTTTTCTGCTCAAACTTGTGCAGCGTTTAAACAAACATTTAATTGCCATGCCTTTTTAATTGAAAATCTTTTGAATAAAGATTATAAATTTGTCATGATTGCAAGATTTTAAAATGATCCATTAGAGAGAAGGTTTGGACAGTACCGACAGATGAGTGGTGGCAGGTTTTTGGTGAGCTTAAGGGATGTTTTGTGCTCAGAGCTATTGTTAAATTTAAAAGTTTAATTAAAGAAGGCATTGATATTTGAAACGTCTAATCATAAAAAAAAATTTTAAACAAATGTTAGGACTTTAAATAATGTCTTTGTTAGAAGACAGCAGAGAAGTTGCCTTTTATATTACAGGTTATATTGCAAAAAAAAGATTTGCTAAATACTGTCATAAACTAATGAGTAGATAAATATGATTCTGCAGATAAACAATATATTGAAGTTTTATCAAGGGTAGGATTGACTATACCATCTACCAATCTGGGTAATTATGCTTGTGATGCTTTTGCAATTTTTGATGTAATTAACAACACTGATTTGTCATTCAGAACAACTGCTCAGTTTATTTTGGAAAAATTTTTATTCAAAGAAAATATCCTTTGTTCTGATCACCTAAAACTTGGGAATAATTTCATGAATATATATATATATATATGTATATATATATATATATATATATATATATATATATATATATATATATATATATATATATATATACAGTGGCGGATTAAGACTTTTCGGGGCCCGGGGCTATTTAAAAGTAGGAGGCCCCGTTCCACTAACAACGACAAAAATGAGTAAAACAAAGATTTTCTTGAAAACGCTATCACTGATATTTATTTATATACAACTTTTATATTTATTTTACTGAATTAAGTTGAGTGATTTTTTTCTGCTTTTCTTCCCCGCAAACTCTGCAATCACATCGCTGAAATCCAAAGTTTCTAATAATTTTGACTCAATAGTTAATCTTGCTATATTACTTAAACGACTATGGACCATTGTTGATCGGTGCATGTTCTTAACTCTTTTAAGAGTAGAGAATGATCTCTCAGCCTCGCAATTTGTTATGGGAATAGTTAGAAATAAGCGATATTCTATATAAACATTTGAAAATACATCAACAATATCGGTTTCAACAATCCAATTTAAAACATGCAGAGGAACCAATGTGTTTTCAGTCTCAGATTTATCTTTTTTATGCGAAAAAAAACCCGGAGGCTGCAACTTTAATAATGTTACAAATTGTTCTATTTCAAATATGAAACTATCTTCTAAATCATTTGAGTAAACTTCTACAATTTTTTTCGCGCTAACTTGCAATTCCATGGTACTAATAGTTAACAGCTTCGATAGAAATCCAAATAACTTATTTACGTGGTTGTAACCATCACTTCTTATAGTTAATTGTGTCACAAGTTTGTCAATAATGACAAAAAATGTATTCACTCGAAACTTGTCGGATACGCTTAAAGAATCAAGTTGGTTTTCTCCGTTGCTCAATTTTTTAATTACCTTTCTTTTGTTCTTATCAGAATAGTCCTTTCAATAAACGAGCTAAGTTTTTTTGATGCACTCTCAAATCTCGTAAAGTTGTTTCGTAAGTTTTTTACAAAGTCAATTAGTGAAAGTAACATACTGCTTGCTGTATGCAAATCTAATTCAACTTGTTGAAGAAATTTGGTAACTTCATTAAACCTCTTAAGTATGTGATGCCAAAGTACAGCCATGAATGCTAACTCTAGCTTAGTGATCTTATTTAATAAACACAAAGCTTCATGACGAGTATCAGATTTTTCTTCTGTATCCTCAGCTATATGACATAGCGCTGCATGAATCCCATCAAAATTTTCTACCAAACTTTTTGAAGCATCTGACCTACATGACCATCGTGTATCTGATAGGCGCTTGAGTGTAGCATGATTTCCTTTTAATAAATCCCATCTATGTGTTGAAGCTACAAAAAATAAATACAAACTCTGGAGAACGCCAAAATAGTTAATAGAATTGATGCACTCACTGACACTGCACTGCCCTACTAAATTTAAAGAATGTCCAGCGCAAGGGATATAAAAAGCTAATTCACTCCGCTCTTTTAAACGTGCCTGTAATCCAGAATATTTATCAGACATATTGCTTGCATTATCGTATGCCTGTCCCCGACAATTGGTTATATCAATATCATATCTTTCCAGTAGATCTAAAATGTCAGTAATCAAAGATTTACCGTCGTGGCTTTTACTTTGTAGAAAACAAAAAATTGTTCATACACGTAGCCATTTAGATAATAACGAAATATCACAGAAAGTTGATCCACGTGAGAAATATCAGGAGTCGAATCTACGATAATTCCCCAGTATTTTGCTTTTTTTATTTCGGTAATAATGTGCGTTAAAACCTTTTGAGACATAATATCAATTAGCTCTTCACAAATAGTTTTAGTTTTATAATTTACATTACCTTTGCCTTTATTTGCAAAAGTCTCAATGTATTGCTTTAAAACTGGATCAAATTGAGTCAACAGTTCTAACATGCCTAAGTAATTTCCGTTATTTGACGATCCTATAACTTCATTATGGCCTCGAAATGCTAAACCTCTTCCGGCTAAAAAACGAATAACCGCAACTATTCTATTTAAGATTGCAGACCAATAATTAAATTCCCTTTTAATCTGGCTTACCATATATTCATCGACATGAGTATTTTGTTTTATGAATTCTATCCACTTAATCATACATTGAATATGTTCCTTGCTGTTTTCGTGGCCGAAAATAGTTTGTTTAGCTTTTTTCCAATTGTAAAAGCCACTTTTGACAAATACGTTGTCGTAATTGGTTGAAAACAACTTGCAAACATAACAAAATACACATCCAGTGGATTCAGAAAACATTAACCATTTTCGGTCACATTTTTCGCCATTATTCATCACTTTTTGAAAATATTTAACCGAATAATATCTGTACTGGTTTTTGAATATCCGCTTCGAAGATTCGAAATTAGAGTTTTTTTTTGAAAAAAAGCATACCCCTTGTTTAAATACTTCATACGTTCATTTTCCTTTAATTGTAATGGCCATAAAGCAGGCTCATCGCGTAGAATGGTATCTAGGAAAAAAAATCATGATAAATAAGCCTAATAAAAAAATAATAAGTGACAATTTATAGAATAAGAATATTAACTGTCTAAAAAGTAAATTGTTTGTTTAGCAGATGTTAGAGGTGTCATTAAAGATAATAAAAATTGGAGTACCTGAGTCAAGGTCATTGTTATGCATTGTAGATTCAACACTTTCAACTTCTTGAATTTCATTTGAAGGACCTTGGCAGGCTACCTCATTTTCCGTGTTATTGTTTTCATCTTTTCTTTAATTGTTTTTATTATTATCTACAGTTTGTGGAAATTGCATAATAGTTTGGTTTGATGAAAAAAAAATTTGTCATTTTCGGAAGTTTAGCTACCATTTTCTCTCTCTCTTTCTTCAATCTTCTTTTACAAGCTCCACTTTCATATTTTGTTAGCATTTTAATTATAACTGTATAACCTGAAAAGTGTTAAACTGTTCTTTTTTTCTCTTTCACGAATTTAGCGCTTCAGCTATTAAATGCATTCACACAAGAACTCTTTTGTGCGGAAGTACAAAAGATTTGTAGAATTGCAATCGTTAATGCACTTTCAATAACAATATAATTATTCAAGTCATTAATAATTTTCCGAAGGGAATTGTTTTTGTAGCAATTTGTACAAATGTTACATTCAATTATTGCTATAAGGCGCTGCTACCAATCTAGTAATTTTTTTTTTGAAGAAGTAGCTGCGCTCCATCGTTGTCAAAGACCGGAAAAAAAATTTAATGCAGCGTTTTTGTTGACAGTTATTTTATTTTTGTGCTTTTGTTTTCAGACAATTTAGTAAATTTAACTTTGGCTCTTTTAAGTTAATAAAAGATTTATTTTTCAAAGTTAATAAAAAATTATTTACTTTGAATCGGGGCCCCTATACTTGTGGGGCCCGGGGCCCCTAGCCCCCCCCCCCCCCCTTGATCCGCCACTGTGTATGTATATATATATATATATATATATATATATATATATATATATATATATATATATATATATATATATATATATATATAAAATCTTGGAATAAATTACCTCTTCACCTTAAATCCCTAAACTCTATTACACAATATAAAAACCTGTCTTCATGCTTTTTTTTTAAAGAGATACTGTTTGTAAAACTTTGGAATTATTGTGGGTCATTATAGTTATTCCTTTTGAATTGTTTTATGTGATATAAATATTATTATAACATTATTCTAAATGTGTGTATGTATATGTGTATGTATATGTATGCGTGTATATGTGTGTGTACATATGTATGTAGGTATGTGTCTATTTGTATATATATATATGAGTGCGTGTGTATGTGTGTATATGTATGTATGTACATATGTGTGTATGTGTATGTATTTATGTATGTGTATATGGGTATGTATGTTGTATGTATATGTGTGTTTATATGTATATGTGTGTGTGTTTATGTGTATGTGTGTGTGTGTATATGTATGTATGTATATGTGTATATGTATGCATGTGTGTGTGTATGTATGTGCGTATGTATATATGTATATGTATATGTATGTATAAGTATATATATTTATATGTGTATATGTGTGTGTTTTTTTGTGTGTGTATGTGTGTGTGTGTGTATATATATATATATATATATATATATATATATATATATATATATATATATATATATTTATATGCATATGTGTGTATGCATGTATGTGTGTATATGTATATGTTTGTGTGTGTGCATGTATATATATATGTATGTGTGCAAGTGTATGTGTGTATGTGTGTATATATATATATGTGTGTATGTGTGTATATATATATATATATATATATATATATATATATATATATATATATATATATATATATATATATATATATATATATATATATATATATACAGTATTGGACAAAACATTTGCAACCAACATCGAACAATGCTAAAAAGTGTTCCTAATTTTACATGTCTTAAAAACGAAACGAACGATACTACCACAGCAAACAGTTCAGGAGTCTGGAGTCATAGCATGCCATGACATGAGCAATCAGCTGACAGGTGACAGCACACAGGCAGAATTTCGTTGACAAGTGCCATTTTGCAGCGGACAAAACAAGTGCAACTTTTCTGGTTTGTTTCATTTTCTTAAGTCTGGTCCGTGTCAACGTCACGGAAGGTTTTAATAATTAAAGGAAGTATCCAGAAGTTTCCAGAAATTTCAAGAAGCATGCAGAGGCTTCCAGAAGTTTCCAGAATTTTCCAGAAGAAGCATCTGGAAGCATCCAGTAGCATCCAGAAATGTCCAGAAACATTCAAAGCATCCAGACGCATCCAGAAGCTTCCAGAAGCATCGAAAAGAAGCATCTAGAATCTTCCAGAACAGGTTCACACAGGTTCATTTTACTATATAAGAGACATCTAAATCGAGATGTAATTCAGTCTGTATATAGAAGTCAATCAGTCAGTATTATCAAGACAGTTTATCGAAGTGAGTTTTATCAAAGTGTTTTATCGAAGAACATCAATACAAGAAGTGAAATACAACAAGTGTTTCATTACATCAATACAGTCCACATCCAACCAAGACGTTGTGTTCCACAGAGCATTTTTGTATCATCACAAGGTAAATGTAACACGGTAAGCCTTGAGAAGCGTGATTATTTATTTTTATTATTTTTATGACTTCAAGTGCAAAAATGGCTCCCGACAGTCTTGGATTGGAACTAAGAAAAAAAATTATTGGCGATTACGTAAGTGGAATGTCACAAAAAAGTAATTGTGATAAATATCGCGTGAAAAAATGGACCGTATCAAGACTTTGTTCCAATTATCGTTTTACGGGGAAGTTGGCAACAGATAACAAAGGTGGAAGACCGCGTTCCACCACTTTTAGAGAGGGTTCTATGATCGTCAGATCCGTCAAGAAGGATCCCTGGATATCATCAGTCGAGATACAAAAGAAATTAGAGCTGTCTGTATCGGACCGAACAATCAGACGACGTGCTGTTGAAGCCGGATTGTTTTCTCGACGCCCTGCAAAGAAACCGCTGATTTCACTAAAAAACCAGAAGAAAAGATTCTTGTTTGCTACATCTCATATTGACTGGAATGTGCAGAAATGGCGAACTGTCCTGTTCAGTGATGAATCGAAGTTCAACATCATTGGGAGCGATGGCATTTGCCGTGTACGTCGACCGGCCGGAAAACGCCTCGATTTACGTTACTGCCATAAGACCGTGAAGCATGGTCGAGGCAATGTAATGGTCTGGGGGTGTTTTTCTGCTAACGGTCTAGGTCCAATACATCGAAACGATGGAGTAATGGACCGTTTCACGTATAAAAATATCCTGAAAGATGTTATGTTACCTCATGTTGAATGGAATATGCCAATAAAATGGGTTTTTCAGCAAGACAACGATCCGAAACACACTGCAAAAGTAGTCAAGCAATGGTTTCAAGACAACCACCTATCGGTGATGGATTGGCCGCCTCAATCTCCGGATCTCAACTCTATTGAGAACCTGTGGGAGATCGTCAAACGCAGAATTAATCGTGAAGGTGTTCGTAATAAGGATCAGCTGTTCGACAACAAAGGATTTGCCACAAAATATTGATAGCGAAATAAAACTTGGTCAACATTCTGTCGAGTTGCACTTGTTTTGTTCAGAAGGAAATCAACTTTTTTTAATACTTTTGATTAATTTATTAATTTTCGTGTACAAATAATGAACTTTGTGATGAATAAAACTTGATGAACTTTGTCTCTAAACAGTTACATAGTTATTTCTCTAAATTGAAAAAATGCAGCACTTTTATATAAAGAAACTAAATTAGCATTATTTGGTTGCACTCGTTTTGTCCGATACTGTATATATATATATATATATATATATATATATATATATATATATATATATATATATATATATATATATATATATATATATATATATATATATATATATATATATATATATATATATATATATATATGTATATGTATATATATATATATATATATATATATATATATATATATATATATATATATATATATATAATATATATATATGTATATATATATGTATATATATATATATATATATATATATATATATATATATATATATATATATATATATATATATATATATATACATATTTTGTTCTTTATTACAATATTTATTACAATTTAAATAAACTTAACTTTGTTACAATAATAAAAGTTAACAAGTCAAGATATTGTTAAGAAATAAATATTAAAAATAAATATAAAGAACGCGGATTACTCAAAGAAGACCATCAGGTCTTGTCACAGAGAAACCGCTAATTGCTTGTGGATAAAAAAACTAACAAAAAAATAAATAAAAAAGAATATACATTAAATATATACATATACTAATATAGATAAGGGATTTTCAAAAAATTTTAAAATTTAAAAGTAGATTAGTATATTATCAGTTGAAAAAATGAGTTTTTTAAGATTTTGTTTAAAAGAATCAAATTACATTCTTAAGAAAAATCTTTAGAAGTATTTAGAACTATACTATTCCATAAAAATGGTCCACGAAATGAAATAAAAAATTGTCCAAAATTAGTTTGAGAAAATGGTTGTCGAATTAAATTATCGTTCCTTAAAATATATTTATTTCTATCTCTATACAAGTTACGAAAAGAAACGGGTGATAGGTGGGTCTTGCATTTATACATAAAACAAAGAATATTCAAAACATTTAACTCATATATATATAAGTGCTTTCATATCATATAAAAGAGGCTTGGCGTGAGCAAAACGGTCCTTGAAATTTATAAGGCGTGCTACATGTTTCTGTTGCCGATAGAGAGGTTTAAGTTTACTTTTATAAGTGCTACCCCAAGCAATGTTTGCATAATTAATATGGCAATGAATTAGCGAATAATATAACTGAATTAAGGCATGTTTATCTAGAAAATTTCTTATTTTGTATAAAATGCCTATACTCTTTGAAATTTTATTGCACAAGTTAGCAATGTTGCTTTTCCAATTAAGATTTTCATCGATATATACACCTAAAAATCTTGTCACTAGAACTCTTTTAATAATTATGTTATCGATAAAAGAAAGAGTAAGTTGCTAGGCAGCTAGTGCTTTTTACCATAAGGATGAAAAAGAATCCATTTAGTTTTATCAATATTTAATGATAGTTTGTTTAATCTAAACCATTCGGAAATTTTGGCTAGTTCAATGTTCATGTTGCTAAAAAGTGTAAAAATGTTTTTATGAGAAAGAAATAAGTTAGAATCATCAGCAAACATAATTGTCATTAGGTTAGAAGCTTTTGGTAGATCATTAATATATATTAGAAATAGGAGGGGTCCTAATATAGATCCTTGACGAACTCTACATGAAATATTTAACAAATTAGATGATACGTTATCATCTGGATAAAAATACTGTTTCCGATTATTTAGGTAACTTTTAAGCCAAATTAATATATTTCCAGTAATATATATATATATATATATATATATATATATATATATATATATATATATATATATATATATATATATATATATGTATGTATATATATATGTATATATATATATATATATATATATATATATATCATATATACATATATATATATATACTGCCGCTCATGGAAGTTAGGACAAAAAATATTTTTTCAAAAGAACAATATTAAAATGTAATTACGTTATAAAATTATTAATTTATATTAGTAAAATTTATGTTTATATAAAAATAAATCAAGTTAAATAAAATTTGTATAAGAAAATTCTAAATTAAGTTATTTTAATGTAAATGTATTAAAGTAACATAAATTACACTCGCAAGTAAAAGTCTTATCATTTTAAATTAATAAACAGAGAACCCAGAAATATATTAAAGATCACGTATGAACGTTTGAAAAATACGTATGAAAAAAAAAACAGAGAACCCAGAAACATATTAAATTCACGTATGAATCCGTATTTTACATTATCGACTCAAATTTTTTAAGTTTGTCATTTAACAAGGATATCTATTGTTTACTGTTTTTATATGCAGATATTTTGTGTATTTTGTGTTAGTGTTTTAAAAATTTCAAGTGCAGAAGTTCAAAGGTAAATTTAATTTTTTTTTTAGTGTAAATTCAAAATATTGGAAAAAATATGTCTAAAGGTAAGCCAATAAGTGTAGAAAAAAGGGCAGCAATATTCACTTTGCTTCAAGAAGACTATACAGTTAGAAAAATAGCTGAAAAATTAAATCTGAATAGATGAATAGTTAGTTATATTCGTCGATATCGAGATGATATCGATTCGTTGATATCGAGAATCTGGAAGTTTGGAAGACAGAAATCGTCCAGGTCCTTCTCGCATAACAACAAAAACTGATGACCGACGTATAAAAGTCATCAGTAAACGTAATCGAATGTTCCATGAATGCTCCACAAATAACAGCTACTTTCAACTTTGATTGAGAAAAAAAGTTTCAAAATTGATTGATTGAAGATTGCAAAAAGCTAATTTTTATGGTCGTGTTGCTATCCGAAACCATATTTACGAAAAGGTAATCGAGAGAAGAGATTCCTTTGGGCACAGTTCCACAAAAATTGGGCGATGGATGAATGGATACAAGTACTCTGGACCGATGAGTTAAAATTTGAAGTTTTCGGATATAAGCGAAGAGTTTACGTTAGAAGAGCTGCCGAAGAAAAAACACTAACTCAAAGTCTGGTTTCAACAGTAAAATATGGTGGAGGCTCTGTGATAGTTTGGAATTGTTTCTCTCTGGATGGAGTGGGAGATTTGCGTAAAATCGATGGTTTAATTAGAAAAGAACATTTTAGAGATATCCTGGAAACTTGGATTAATGGGAGATAATTTTATTTTGATGCATGATAATGATCCTAAACATACTGCATTATTATGTAGAAATTATTTAGAATCAAAAAAACTGAAAGTGTATTACGTGTAATAACCTAGCCTCCCCAAAGCCCAGACCTCAACCCCATTGAGTTACTATGGGATGAACTGGGTAGAAAAATTCGAACTGTATGTCCAGCATCAAAACCTCATTTATCGAACATTATAGAACAGAAATGGAATAATATTCAGAAAGAAATAATTTGTAAATTATTTGAATAAATGCCGAGAATAGTTAAAGCAGTTATTAAATCAAAGGTTTTTTATGATAAAAACAAAATTTATTATTATAATGGTTTTTGTAAATTTTTATTACATAAAACTGACTAATAATATATTTTATATTGAAAATGCATAAAAAATATAATTTTTATTAAAATAAGTTAAAAGTTCTATAACGTAATTACATATTAATATTGTTTTTTTGAAAAAATTTTCATTGTCCTAACTTTTTTGAGCGGCAGTGTATATTTATATATATACACATACACATATTCTTGTAAATAGTGATTTCGTAATTGTTATTTAGCTAATAAAAGTTTATTTAAGTTATTAATGTCAGTAAAAAAATTAGGATCTAATAAAAGAATTTCAGGTGGTCAAAAATATCAAAATATAAAAGCATGGTCTAAATGCTTTGATTATTTATTTAAAATTAAGTACTAAAGTGTATTGCTTCTTAACAATTAAAAATTATTGCTCAAGCAGTTCTTATTGAATTGCTTGAGCAATAATTTTCCAAAACGAGGTTTTAGAAAATACTGAGAGATAGTTTGGCTTTTTTGCCATAAAAATTATATAACCAAACCACTTCACTATGCTTAAATGTTACTTAATTTCTTGTTATGTGTAGATTAAAGGCTAATGTTATATTTTTTGGCCATTGATTTTAAATATAGCCTGAGTATAGTTCTTTTTTTTTTGTTTTTTTTTTTGTTTTAGTGGAGAATAAAATAAATATATTATTTCTAATTGTACAATATGAAAACTGACGTTTTGAGTAGAAGAAAAACTTGTGCTTCTAGAGTTTTTTCAAAAAAGATGAAGAAAATCAAGATTGCTACATTTTCCTTGAAGTATAGATACTTTTGTAATAAAGAGCCATCGCTATCATTATTATTTTTTTTCTCCAGTAATCGAGACCAGTAATCTTTTAACTGATGTTGATGTTATTATACAACCTTTTGCCTTTGTTTGAGCATACCCTGACTATGAGATAAAATCTATTAACAAATCAAACGCTGCAAAATGTTTATGAATACCAATACTTACGAAAAAATAAACTTGCGTTTCTTTAAGTTACGCAAGAGTTACGAAAGTTTTGTGAATCCCACACCCTGGTTTCTTGTTACAATTCACTTTAACTTGACAAAATTCATAATTAAGTTTAATGTCTGCGCTTCTTATGAAAGTGTTATTTTTGCATTTTGTTGATATAAGGATACGTTGCTTTGCTTGGCAACAACCCATTTTAGGTAATTGCATATATATTACGAGTGCTATATTTTAGCTATAAATTTGGCATGAGTACCAATTTGTACTTCTTATAAGTGATAATTTTTTTTTTGATTTGTTGCTATGGATATTGTTTAGTAACCAGATGCTTTTCTTTGCTACCTAGGGGCAAAATAATTTTTGAATAAATTTTATCGGACTTTCAATCCACCTATTTTGAATAACAATTAAAGATTTAGGTATATAATGTTTTAGCAATAATAAAAACAAAAAATAGTGCAAGAAAATATTGCCAATTTGAAATTATATCGAAAATTTGTAAAACAATAATATCGTTTGAAGATTGTTTAAGTAATTGTAAAACATCTGAAGAAAACGTTTTATGATTTGCTCCATGTGATGTTGAAATAACAGGGTCAATAAAAACAAGAAATCTATTGATCAGTTCAGTATTTGTTGCTCTTCTGGATGTTTTCCAGCTGAAATTTTCGCGATAAGTTTTGAAGTCTTTATTCCCAGCCTCTTGAGTTTTTTCTGACATAAGTCTTATGAGTAACAAATCTTTGAATTATGTCATGTCCATGTATTAATAATTTGTGTTTTTGCAAGATGGTATAAAATCAGAACATAAGGTTTTGATCAATACCCAGAATTTCAGTTGTGTGTTCATATTCTGCAAAAGGGCTTCTTAAGATTTTAACAAAATTTAACAGCAGCAATAATTTGGAGAAATCAAAAGTCATAGCCTACTGCAGATTCTTAAGATTTGCATACAAAAATTGTTTTTGTATGCAAATCTTAAGAATCTGCAGTCGGCTATGACTTTTGATTTCTCCAAATATTTGCTGCTGTTAAATTCAGTCAAATCCAATGGGACTAGATAATTAATAAATAACGACTCTTCACGTTTTAAATCTCTGTTCATGTCAGGTTCTGAAAAAATTATTTATAAATGCTTATACCAGTAGCAAAATTATTTATAAATGCTTATACCAGTAGCATTTATAAATAATTTTATTTATAAATGGTGTAAGCATTTATAAATAAAATTATTTATTAATACTTATACCATTTTTAGGATAACATTTCAACTTTGCAATGTTATCTGCAAAATAACCCAATATAGTGTACATAACGCGAATTAAAAACTGTAAAAATAGGTTGCTGGTATGCAAAATTAGGTACCAAAGCAATCAAATTGAAACATAAAATCAGGACGGAGACTATCATGGGTTAATGTATAACTTATATCAGTTATTAACTGACACAAAATAGTATGACAGGTTTTTAAGACAAGTTTTGAATTAGATTTTAGCATAAAAAAGGCTATGGCCTCACACAGTGTGAAAATTCTTCCAAATAAACTATTTTTTCCGAAATAGTATCTTAAACTCAAAATAAAAAAATAATTTACTTCTGAGTTGTGTATTTGCAAGAAATAACAGTCAACAAAAAATATATATAACATTTTATTTTGATAATAAAATTATATAAAAGTATATATATATATATATATATATATATATATATATATATATATATATATATATATATATATATATATATATATATATATATATATATATATATATATATATATATATATATATATATATATATATATATACACACACACAAAATAAAAATATAAGTCATAACATGTGTTTTTCATCTACTGAAAAATCTACCAAAAAGTATGAAAGCTGTCAAAAACACATACAAATATCATCCTCATTTCCATCCATAAGTACAGTGCGCTTATTTACATTCCGTTCTTTAAAGTATTAACACTCAATACGACTGCTGATGTTCTATTTCGTCCAACTGACTTTTTGCACATCGTAATGTTCTGACAGACTGCCTAAATACTCGTTCAACTCCTGAAAAACAAAACTCTTTTTATTTTTCCTTTAATTTAGGATGAACATCAGGATGAACATCAGGATGAACATCAGGATGAACATCAGGATGAACATCAGGATGAACATCAGGATGAACATCAGGATGAACATCAGGATGAACATCAGGATGAACATCAGGATGAACATCAGGATGAACATCAGGATGAACATCAGGATGAACATCAGGATGAACATCAGGATGAACATCAGGATGAACATCAGGATGAACATCAGGATGAACATCAGGCACCAGCAAATTTCAAGTTTTTTTCAAGCGGGATACCTTAACTAGAACAAAAAACTATAATGCGCAAAACTTGAAAGTTTTAAGTCTTTATGACTCTACCTTAGAATCATAATTCTTTTAATTTTAATTTTTTACATATAGTTCATTATGAAACATAAGCTAGAGTTAGTTTTAATTAATAAACTTTTAAAACAACTGTTGGTGTAAAACATTTTCTTAGGTTGTATATTATTTAAATTTGAGTAAAAAAAATTTTTCTATGTTATTTTTTAATTTTTTGTAAGATCTAATACGTTTTTTCACCTACCGTGAAATGGCACCATCTACCGTAATTTATTCTTCACCTACCATGAATAAAAAAATCTAATATTTTGGTTTTGATTTTATTTACTTACCTTAAGAAAAAAAATGCATAAATTTAATATGATTACTAAATGAAAGAAACATTGGTTTTTTAGTTTTATGAAATAGAACTTTGTTTCTTCTTAAGTAGGGAAGAGTGCGGCACC
This sequence comes from Hydra vulgaris, assembly GCF_038396675.1. Lineage (NCBI taxonomy): Eukaryota > Metazoa > Cnidaria > Hydrozoa > Anthoathecata > Hydridae > Hydra > Hydra vulgaris. Next base: position 20,344,245 of record NC_088926.1, on the reverse strand, counting down.
ATGACACACTTTTGGCTTTTGCTTCGTAATAATTTTTTTAGCACGCTTCTTTTTTTTAGGCGACTGGTTTAATTAGTAGAACAAATTTATACCTACAAAATAAATTCTATAAATTATCAAAATATAACAGGTTAAACTTGTGAGACTAGTTAAAGTAAAGTTAGAAATTTGTTTCAAAGTACCCCACCCATGGGGTACCTTGAAACACATTATGAGCATCATTAAAAAAGTAAATAAAAAGTATAAAACGTAGAGAAAAGGCAGAATTTTTTTTGAAATATAAACAAGTTAAGATTTATAACCCAAATAATGCATCCAATTGCCCAAATCACATTTCAGAAGACCAGATAATATACCATTTTAAATGTCAACCTTAAGCGTCAATAAATAATGGCTTTGTATCGAAACCACACCTCCTTGTGTTATATTTACATAAATCTGTTTAAAATTGACTAAATATTAAAAGAAATGATTTTTAAAATTGTTTATGACACAATGGAGTACTATTCTACAGTTTTAGGGCCCCCTACAAATGCTGTATCAAGTTACCCTATACTTGCTAATAGAAAACCATTACTTTATTTTTAGTATCAACTTGTTTTTTCAATGATTTTGTTTAATAAAGTAAAAAGCTTAGGGATTGTAGTTTACAAAATAATGTTATTTATCGATAGACACATTAAGTAAGGTACCTTTACAACTTACGAGCTTTAAAAACTAATAAATTACTTTGTCATCAAAAAGACACAAATTTCTATCCCTCGCAGGCTTAATGATATCAAATGATATAATTTTTTTTCAAAACATAGCTCTAGTAGTAACTGTTTCACTATATGAAAGTTGTTGTCACAACTCTTATGATGCCTCCACAATTACAATGTTTCATGGTGCCCCATGTATTATGGTGTCCCACTCTTCCCTATCTTTTTTTTATGCGTTTTTTTTTTTGTCGTTTAATTTTTCGCCGTAGTTTATAGCTGTAGGTGCTTCTGCAGTTCGGAATATATTAACATAACTTTTATAACTTTTTCTGAATATTTTTTTTTTTTTTCAAATCTTGAATTTTATTATTGTAATTCATTTCATACCATAAATAAAGTATAAAAAGATTATCAAATGAATATTCCCTAGGGTTAAATTACCTTTACTTGGTAATTTAGATTAACCTTAATGGTTTTTTAGAGAAAAAAATAAACAAAATAAAACACGTCCAAAAAATTGTTTCCATAAACAGTAAGTACTAACTCGTATAATTTTTATAATCATCTACTGTATCAAGGATTAAACAATGTTATACAAACAAGTAAAACTAAAAACGAATTTTTAAAACCAAATGTTATTAAAACACAAACTTTGCAATAAATTTTTTCTGATATTACTATTTATTTTATTAACATTCGGCTAAATGCGTGTGTAAAAAAACAAAAATCATTCAGGAAGAGGCGGGGGTCTCAAACCACAAATAAAACAAAGTCACTTCGCTTACGAAGTCAACGCCTTATCCATAATTAAAATTGACTTATTGCAAAACTAATTATTAAATATTGTATTGCCATCAAGCAAGATTATGTATGCAAACTTTGAAGAAAATCTTCTATAAAAAAATACTAAAAAAAATATATCGAAAAAAAAAACTTTAAAAATTTGTAGGGGAAGACATGACCCTATTTCCGTGTATAGTGAAACGTAAATGATGTATTTTTTAATTTTTATAATTTTTTAGACTGTTTGGGTCCTGTAAAAATAAATAGTTTTAGATAAAAGCCATATAGGGGAAGTTGGGGTACAGTGGATCGAGGGGCACAGTAAATAAGAGGCATTTTCTCAAAGATTAGAACTTTGTTCATCTTGATAATGTAATAATTTTATGTGCTCATATATCAGCAATCTTTATTTATAGTTGTTACGACAGTGTTTTTGACTACCGGTTTTTGGTAGGTAATTTTTGTTTTTAGCTAATTAAAGTAAATTTTCGTACCTTTCTTATGATTATTATGGATATCATGGAAATAATTTTAAATATTGAAGTTTTTCATTCGGATTATTGGTATTTATGCTTTTAGTAGTTTAGCTTTTCCTTTAACAACACTCATGTGCCAAGAAATTAGACTTAAACTTTATTTGTTATGGTGGGGCACAGTGAATTGGGGGTACAGTGAATCTGTTTATTCACTTTGCCCCGTTAATGATCTTACAGATTAGATTCATGCATTTTTAACAAACAAACTGCATGAAAATAAATTTATTAGTTTCAAGTTATGAATAATAATACTTGAATAAGTTTTTAATTTTTTAATATTTTTATAAGTTTTGTTATCAATAAAATTCTTTTTTTATTCTTCTCAATTTTCTAAATGTCAATTTTTTCGATTTAATACTAATCTAATTAATAGAAGTATGCCAAAAGTATAGTGTACAGTGTCTTTACTCCCTCAGCCTCAAAGTTATTTGGCTATGCTCTTATTCACTATCATTATTCCACAGCTGTGTTCATTGATTCACTGTGCTCCAGTACTGGGGCACAGTGAATCACTAAACACAACTCAATTTAAACCTTCCTGTGAGCCGTTAAATAATAAATATTTAAGTTTTAATGATTTGTTATTATGAAGGACATATATCTCAATCCTTTCACATTGAAAAAAATAAAATAGGGGAGACCGGGGCTAGTTGGCTCGGTTTTTACTCTATAAGCTCTGTAACCCTAACAGTACAATTTTTTAAAAATATTAAAGTGTAGTCTTAAAGAGTATGGATTAGGGTATCTTATAAAAAATTGCATTCATTTACAAAAAAAAATTTTTAGGGCCTTTCCGAACCCTCAAAAAAAAAAAAAAAATTGCGCCAACTTACCCCACCACGGGGGAAGTTGGCGCAAACTATAAAAATGAATATTAATGCACTAAGTGCAAAATTAATAGAAATTTTTTTTAAATTAATTTTTGCAACAATTTTATCCCAAATTTAATATTACTTTTAGCTGGTACCAAATATTAGTCCATAAAAAAGCCAAACAGTAGCCCACCTTTTATCTTTGGAAAAAAAAACTAAAGAAAATTTTTTTTTAATTTTTTTGTAAGAATAAATATTTTCAATATTGTTAAAAATTAAAAAAAAAAAAAAATAATTTTATAAAAATAAATATTTTTTTCCATAGTAAATGCTATGAGCCAACTTACCCCGTGAAAAATTTGTCAACTTAACCCGAAAGCTTTCTTTTTAATAAACAGTCTATAGATCCTGAAAAACGGTAGCTTTGAAAATAAAGTCTGACTGGATATAGTAAACCAATTGTGACTGGAACTTTTACAATAATTTTTTTTTCATACGACTAAATATTTTCTTTGTAAAGTAAAAAGGAAGCGATGTTCTAAAAGTTACGTTTTTGTCCAAAAAACGTATAAATCTCAATATCTCCCATGCGCATGCGCGAATCCTGACAATACTATAATGAATGATGAAATGGTCAAAAAGGAAGTTTCTGAGTAATTTTTGTCACTTTCTGATGAAAGGCTCTAAAGATAAACGCAGTTTGTCAACTTACCCCTGCGGCCAACTAGCCCCGGTCTCCCCTACGTATTTTAACTTTTACTCAATTTAAAAAATAAAGAAATCCAATCCAGTAACCCAACTTCCCCTAATTAGCAGAACTTGCGTAAATAAAACATTTATAAAAAGACATGGTTTTAAATGTTGCAACTAAGTCGGGTTTAGTCGGGACAGTTAAGAAACAAAAATTTCAGATATTTTTGTTTTTATGTTAAAAAAAAAGCATTTATCTTTTTGGCTTGAAAATTTCAACTTAACGCAGAAAAAATAATTAACTTCCGTTGGAATATTTTAATTTTGTTTACATTTAGTTATTTTTAATGACGCAATTTGACGCAAAAAATGGCGTCTTTAAAGCGGTTTGTTGACTTTTCAAATAAGATGGCAACTAGTTAACTTGAGATTTTTATTATTTTTGAATTAACTTTTATTTTCTTAAAAACTATCAACTCCAGCTTAAACCAAAAATTGCTGGTACCTAGTGAACATAGTTCCGGACTTTACATAGGAGAGCACAACGCAAAAGCTGCAATCAGAAAGTTTATCGCATTCGGGCATATGGAACCGTAATTAAATAATTTTTAGCAGCTGATACAAAACAAGAGTTAAGGTAGTAAATACCAATCGAGTCTGCAGTGATTTCCAGAATGGGCGCAAGAAATGGCTTGTATGTCCAAAATTTTAAGAAGACTTACAGGTAAAAGCTAATAACTGCCAAATTTTGTAAATTCTACTCTGTTAAAAATTTCCATTAAAAAACGGAAAAATATTCTGTTACTTGCACGGAAAGTATCCATATATCCATGTATGGATGTACGGATGCATTATGTACGGAAATTTTCTGTATCTGCGGCTAAATTTTCAAATACGGAAATTTCCGTTGTATTAATAACTGCAGTTATATCTAACATGTCAAACCGCCATAAGTGACGATTTTTCAAACTTATTTTTGGGTCACATTTATTGGTACACTTTTTTTTATTTATCTCGTAGTTTCTCCTTCTGAAGGTTGCCCAGGAAAAATGACGCAAGCTCATCTGGCTTCCTAATAAGCGTATAAAAACTTAAAGTTAAAGAAAACATAAGTTGTTTTTTTACTAATATTTTTTTACTGCTATGTTCTTTAACTATTAGTACTCTAACTAACAAATAGAGTATCCTTAGTACACTATTTGAACTTTTCTTTAGTAATCTATTTGAAAAATAAAGTATCTACAAATTATTTGTAGAATACACAATAACATTTGCTAATTTATACACAAATTTCAAAATAGCAATGCTGCAAGGGCATCCAATACCGGTATACCGAAAACGGTTTACCGGCCATTTTTCTATTACCGATACCGAGTTCTCAATACCGGTATATACCGGTATTTCAATTATTTTTTTCATCGCACAGAAACTGTTCCATTAGACTTCGTGTGTGTTTTGACACAGAAATTTTTAGAGAGTTATAAGGATAAAAATATCACAAAAAAAAACTTTGATTATAAAAATGGATAACAAAAAATTTTTTCACTTTGTTTTTTGTAACTTTGTTGTGTTGTGCTTCATTTTATTTGTTTTATATATATTTGCAAATATAACAACAACAACAAATAAAGACAAATAATTAATTTAAAAAGAATAAATATTTAACACACACGAATTCATAGGCAAGATAAAAAAAACCTAAAAACATCTCTATATAATATAAAGACATAACTACATCTCTATAACAGATTTAGTTATGTTTTTTTATTCATAATTTCATGTTTTAAATCTCGTCTGATATTTGATATTTCGTAATCACTGGTTTGCATGTGCTTAAAAGAACGACTTCTCAAAATAGAAAACGATTTTGGAAGTAATGCCTTATAGGCTTGTATAAGCACGCTTTTTAAGACTGCTTGGGAATTGCGATTGCGAAATGATGTGTATATATATATGTGTAGTTAATATTATTTTTGTTTATGATTCGCAGTCAGTTTAAAGTATAACACATTTAACGAAATAAAATATAACTATATGAAAAGTTCATATAATTCAATATGTAATTCATATAATTATATTAAATTCATATAAGTTCATATCTTTATCTTCATTTTTATAAATTTTTAATATTTATTTATTTTGTATTTCAATATTATTTTTCGTATTTTGCAAATTATAGTATTCAAAAACATGCTGCCATGGCTGATAAACCAAAAGTATTTGAAGATTTTAAAAAAGGACTTCAGGACAAAAACTCTGTGTGGAATTACTTTTTGCGCGAAAAGTCTGGAGCTGCAGCAAAATGTAAAAAATGTGCTAGAGAAATGAAGACCTGTGGTGGCTCGACTAGTGGGCTCCATACACATTTAAGGACTTCTCACCAAATAAATTTATTGAAACGTTATCTAGCTAAAATGACGGCCACCGATGGCTTGCCATTCAGAGTTTTTATAACATCTAATGAGCTAAGAAAATCGCTGGTAGCTCGAGGTTTTGATGTGCCGAAATCATCTAAATCCGTTTGCCAAATAGTTATGAAATATGCAACTAAAGTTCGAAATTCAATAATAGAAGAATTATCTGAACTTCAACGTAAAGGAAACCGATTTAGTCTTACGTTTGACGAGTGGACTTCGGTAAAAATTAGACGTTATTTGAACATTAATGTTCATTCTCGAAATAGATTTTGGAATTTGGGTTTAGCAAGAGTTAATGGACATTTCCCAGCAGAAATGTGTGTTAAGTTAATTGAAAAAATACTGAAAGAACACAACTTAAAAATTGATCGAGATATTGTATGTATTGCCACAGATGGTGCTTCGGTTATAAAGAAAGTAGGCCGATTAATGTCCATCGACCAATAACTTTGTCTAACCCATGGAATCCATTTGGCTGTGGTTGACGTCTTGTATATAATAACAGTTGTGGAATCGACAGATGATTATTTTGAATCTGATGAAGATAGTGCTGGTGAGATTTCCGATGAACATAATGAAGACCATTTAGACGGACTAAAGATTTTTCAGAGCTCACCAAATTCAAATAAACTTGCAAATAATTTGGCTCCATTGATAAGCAAAATTTGAAAAGTTGTAAAGCTGTTCAGACGATCACCAACAAAAAATGAAACCCTTCAAGTTTATGTAAAAACTGAACAGGGTAATAACCTGTCATTAATATTAGATAATAAGACCAGATGGAACAGCTTACTTTTTATGCTAAAGCGTTTTTATAAACTAAAAAATTCTATTCAAAAAGCCCTGATTGACTTAAACTTGAGTATTAATTTTATGGAATCTGAATTAGAATTAATATTATCAACAGTTTCTATGTTGTTACCAGTCAAATTGGCTGTAGAGGCTTTATGTCGGAGAGACGCTAATCTGCTATTAGCTAATGCTACCCTGGCATTTATGCTGCAAAATTTAGGCGTAGGACCACTAAGTAACAATATGAAGACCTCCTTAATTAAAAGAATAAAAGAAAGACGCACAAATTTATCTTACCTCATACAATATCTTCATAAAGGAGATCAAGCCCAAAATAATTTTGGTTCAGATATCATATTTGATCGGCAAACTAAAACTGCTTTGGTAAATTTAATTCTGCATCTTATCCAGCGGCTCTCATCCGTACAAACTGAAACTACAGCATTCCCTACAGAAACAGATGATGACGAAGATACCATAATGTGCGAAGACGAACCTTTGAGCTTGACATTAAAGGGGCAGCAAGACATCGCCATAAATAATGAGATGAAAATGAAAACAGTACCAAAAACAAAGCGAAATATTAACGATTTGACTAAAATGGTACGAAAAGAACTTTCTATATTTGAGGAAGACGGTACACGTGGTACCAACTTGACGTTGGTCTACGATTATATTTTAACTATTCCCCCAACGAGCGTAGAAGTTGAACAGACTTTCTCTTCATCGGGAATGCTATGTACGAAAATTCGATCATCTTTAAATGACGAAAGTTTAAATAATTTATGTTTTTTGCGGGCTTATTTTAATAATAACTTTTTTATGTTTTTTGTTTCAAATTAATTAATTATATATATTATTTTAATTTAAAAAATAAAGTTTTGAAACCGTTTAATTGTCGCTTTGGGGTTTTACTTAATTTTTTTTTTAGTAATTGTAAATACCGGTACTAATACCGGTATTTCGGTTTTCACTTAACCTAATACCGGTATTCTATTTTTGGTCCGGTATTGGATGTCTTAAATGCTGCATATATATATATATATATATATATATATATATATATATATATATATATATATATATATATATATATATATATATACATATATATATTTATATATATATATATATATATATATATATATATATATATATATATATATATATATATACAATATATATTATAGCTCTCTAAAATACAGAGAGAGAGATTATACATAGACTATATTATACATATATTCTATATTACAAACTATATTATATATATACTATATATAATATAGTTTGAGAGATTCCATGGTGAATTGTTGGATGCAAAAAACCATTTAGTATTTTTAGAACTTTTACTTCACATATTCATTGAATCCATGATGAATGAATGATGATCGAATCCATGATGTTGGCAATATTACAAAATCAATTAATAACCTTGTTAACATAGAAAAGATAGGAATATGTTCAGTTGTGACTTGCCAAGTTGAACTTCCTTTTAATGAACTTGTAGTGCATTTAAAACTACATATTAAAAATAGGGTTTCTATTTAATGCCCATATGAAGAATGTGCTCGCTTTTACTAAGTTATTTCTTCATTCACTGCTCATTTATCCAGGTATCATCAAATCCACAAGTCGGCGTTTGAGCAAAACCAAATAAATATTTCATCTTCAGAAATTACTCATGATCATTTTAATATTGATGAAAACATTGACGCAAATGAATTTAATAATAATAATATGATTCATAACATTGGTTTATTTTTATTAAAATTGCAATGCCAATATCATATTCCATCAACAACAGTTCAGTTTATTGTGACTGAAATGTTAAATCTGAACACGTTAAGTCAATATCAAACTAAAAAAATATTAATCATGAAATTGTCAAATTACTTTCCTGTAAAAGATGTATATAATATTATTCAAGCAGTGAAAATGAAAGATCCATTTGTAATTGGATTTTCAAAAGACAAAAGCTTATTGAGATCAGTATATATCAGAAAAGAATACTATAGAAAAAATATGAACTTTGTTGGACCTATAGAAGTTTCTTTAGTAAGAAATGAACATGGTTTTAAATGTATATTATGTTCCAATAAAAGAAGCAATGAAAAGAATTTGTCAAAACTCTAATTTTGTTTCTTTAATCTCTCAACAGGCCAATATCAATCCAATTTCTTGTGTATATTCAGATTATTTTTATGGATAAGCATTTTTAAACAACTCTTTTTTTCAGAAGCATACATGATGTTGCGAATTTGCCACTCTATATGAGAACTGTCTTGAATAATATTTATCTTGTGCAGTTATGTCGGGATAAAGATTTAAAGTCTTTCTCTCAAGTTACAGTTTTTAAAGAATTAATAAGAGCCTTGAAAAGTCTTGAAGTTGATGGAATTCAAATTGGTATGAAACAGTATAAAGCTGGTGTTGTTGCCATTTTGGGAGATAATTTAGGTAGTCATTTTTTAGGTGGATATTCACTTGGATTTAATTCAAAGAAAGGCCATATTTGCAGGTTTTGTCTCATAAAAGGCAATGAGCTTCAATCATTACCTTATACAGCTGACATTCGTTCCGTTGAGCATTATAAAAGTTCAATTTTAACTTTAAAGGCAAAACCTGAAGATCGGTTTGTTTTTGGTGTAACAAGAGACTCTATATTTAATAATTTAGATTCCTATCATGTTTGTGCACCAGGTTTACCAGCTTGTATTGCACATGATTTGTTTGAAGGTGTCATTCGATATGATTTAGATTTAGGAATAAAAAAAATAGTCAAGGATGGTTGCTTTACTAATTTACATATTAATGGTGCAATCAGACGATTTTCTTTCTGTGGCAATGAAAGGTCAGATTGTATAACACTATTAACATCTAAAGGTGATAAACTAAAAGGTCATGTCGTTCAAAATTGGGTTTTTTAATGTTTTTTTCCCCTTCTATTAATGGATCGAATTTTTAATTTTAACCATGCTGTGTGGCAGCTTATACTTTTGCTACAACAAATAACAGAGCTCATTTGTGCAAGTAAAGTTTCATTATCTCAAGTATTATTTTTGCAACATTTAATTAATGAGTACCTTGAACAAAGAAAAAAATTATTCCCTGATATTCCACTTCGCCCAAACACCACTACATATATCATTACCCATTTTTGATCATGAAATGTGGCATTTAAATAAGACTTTGGACATTAAGAATGTAGAGTAAGCAAATATTCTTTAAAAAATCTGCTACAAGTGCTCAAAATTTCATTAATGTCACTAAATATTTAGCTGGGGTTCATCAACTGTTGCAGTCATACTTCTGTAGTGAAAGTTGATTTTCTAATAATGATGATGGTGGTTCAGATGGTGTTTGTTTTGATGGCTCTTTGTTTTCAGTTGAAATAACAGAAGCAGTTGCTGCTATTCCATACACAGAAAATTTTTATTCATTTAAAATGACATATAAGAGGACCACTTATATTAGGGACCAGTTTGTAGTAATATCAATGTAGTAATCACAATGAGGGAGTTTTTATCTTTGGAAAAATTATTTTATCTGTTTTTTCTGGTCTAAATCAATTTGCTTTGTGTTAAAAAAATACCATTCAGAATGGAAATCTGATTATGGCTTGTTACTAGTGGAATGTGACTTGGCAAGTAGACTTATTTTTCTACCAATTGATGATTTAGCTGATTATTGTCCATTATGGGGTTATAAGATTGGTTTCGATCTGTATTTAACTTGAAAACATTCAATATTTGACAAATGATTAAATGTTTATTTATCTGTGTAAGATAAATAAACATTTCAACTAATTCAATTTCTTAACTAAAACTAAATTAGTCCTAAATAATAATTTATTCTTGAGTATTTTTATTTGTAGTAATTACATTTGTATTTAGTTTTAGTTTTATTCAGATAAAATGTTTAAACACAAAATGTTTTTTTATGGTAATTATTTTTTGTTTTTATTCACAAATATTAATTTATGCTTCCTTGTTATTCACAAATATTAATTTATGCTTCCTTGTTATTCAAATATTAATTTATGCTTCCTTGTTATTCAAATATTAATTAATGCTTCCTTGTTATTCAAATATTAATTTATGCTTCCTTGTTATTCAAATATTAATTTATGCTTCCTTGTTATTCAAATATTAATTTATGCTTCCTTGTTATTCAAATATTAATTTATGCTTCCTTGTTATTCAAATATTAATTTATGCTTCCTTGTTATTCAAATATTAATTTATGCTTCCTTGTTATTCAAATATTAATTTATGCTTCCTTGTTATTCAAATATTAATTTATGCTTCCTTGTTATTCAAATATTAATTTATGCTTCCTTGTTATTCAAATATTAATTTATGCTTCCTTGTTATTCAAATATTAATTTATGCTTCCTTGTTATTCAAATAGCTTCTTAATTATCTTTATTATTATTTTTTTTACATTAAATCATAATGATCTTTTTAAATGGTTTTTTTTATTATTAAATACAAAAATAATTATTCAAACAACAGCATCAATATTATTCACAGAACATTTAATGCTTGGACATTTATCTGTACTATTTTTTTATAAATATATAAAAACTTTGTTTTTTATTATTTACTTATTTAAGAGTAATAAATCAGTTGAACGACAGTTAAAGAAATTTTAGAAAGAACAAATTTAATTAAATCAACAGTATTTTGACTTTTTTTTTCTTTAGTTTGGTTTTTTATTTTTTTAAATTAGCATTTATTAAATGTAAAGATTCAAAATGTTTTATATTTTTGATAGTTAAGAATTATTATTTATATTTTTGATAATTATGGATTATAATTTATATTTTTGATTGTTAAGAACTATTTTTTATATTTTTGATAGTTGAGAATTATTTTTAATTATAATAGTATTAAATATAAATACATATATTGTAATTTTATAAAATTTTACAAAGATTTACATGACTTCATTTTTGGATTTATTTCTCAGAGAATATGGAAAATTTATTAAGAGAAAAACTAATTGGTGTCTTTCCTACAATGGATCATTAAGAAGCTGACAAAATCATCAATGGCTTATTGTTGTTAGGCCTTGGGACGGAAGGTATATTTGAAAGAGCAAGACCTAATAACATTGCTACCTCCAATTAAGTCTAGACGTTTTTTGTTTGTTTGTCAACCAGTAGAATTATTACAAGCAACTGCTCCATCTTCTTTAAGTTTGCTCTCTCCAGAACCCTCAATTTCAAGTATGGATACATCTTAAGATTGGGCCCAATCATTTATTGTGAACTGGGAAAAGTTTCCATCAGATTTTTTGAAAGATTTAAATAAGTAAAAGCCTACTGAGTCACATATCAACAAATGGTTGGATTATTAATGAGTGATGTGTTTTTATTTGATCGTAGGCATAAGTCAACAAAATTTGCGTATTATAGCTCAAAAAGTTGTTTCAAGGTAAAAAAATTTTAACGCATCAAATAAATACTACTCATAAGATTTAGTTTTATAAAAACTGAGCTAGTTCTCGATACTAATAAGCTTATGTATAACAATTTTAGATTTGATGCATTTGTTGATGAAATAAATGGTAAGGTGATATCCAATGAAGTTGAAATATTATTGTTTAGGATAGAATCCAGGAAAGAAAATGCAAATCGTAATGTCACTTTTTTATCAAGTACACCTAATATTGTAACAAAAAGAATGAAGTTAAATGTTCACAGTATTGAAAATTGGGACCCAAATTTATCTAGTGAATCTGTGGAATTAATAAAAATCAAGGTAAGAATTTAATATATTGGTTTTTAATCAATTTTCTTAGAGATTTAAATAATTTTCTTTTACTTTAACAGGAACAAATTCAACAAATCTATAGAATTCTGCCATGGAATACAAATGATGTTAAAAATGTTTGTCTGATACTTATTCACTACAGCGTCAATCAATAAATGCAGTCATTCCTTTTGCAAAAGTATTGATTCAATGGCCATTTTTATCTCAAATAGAATATCTTCTGGACCATTTTGCCACTCTGATAAATTTTTCATTAATAGAAAGGTTATATAGTTCAATCAGCACCAAATCAAGACTTATTTACTTATTTTTTCAAATAAATGTAGTAAAGATTTAGTAAAACAAATTCTGCTTGAAGCAACAGTCATAGGTACAGAAAATGGGGGCATTCAGCGAGTTTGTAGACTTATTAGAGTTTATTCAAAGGTAAGATTATTTCAAAATAATATTATTGACTTAAAAATATAAAAAAATCTAATTTTCTAATTTTAATTTAAATCTAATTTAGTACTGGCACCAACAATGGCAAAAAATTGGCCTTCGCCAAATCAGTCATATAGAGTAACAACTTTAAGGTAACCGATCATTGTACATAATGAGTTTTTTTTTATAATTTATTATTTTATTAAATATTAAAATGTTTCCTTGGTCAAAAACTTATGTATATTTATTTTTATTTTTAGTTGATTCGAAATGGATAAGAAAGAAAATACAGTATTTTTTTGTATTTGGGTTGATTTATTTATATTTTACGATACCAATATATATATTAGATAAAAATAAATTTTTATGTATATCTATAATGTAAATGTATATAGGATTATGTAATATAATTATATTATGTGCTAATACTTTATTAAAATCTTTATTTTTTATTTTTTTTGAAGCTTTTTATTTACTAATTATTTATTGATGTATTTGCTGTTAAAATAAAACGTAAATCACGAAAAATTTAATACTTTTATGTAAATCAAAGATAATTTGTTTTAGATAATATTTTCGACAACATACAAACTATTTTATATTTAAAATGTTCAATTTTTAAATTTTCATATGAACAACATTTCTTTCATTTACGAAAACTATACGGCAGTTGAGTTGCCACAACCTTTCTGTTGTTTAACAGGAAAAACGTGTTGATTTTCAACAGAAATTACAGTTTATATACAGAAAATTTCCGCCAGCTTTGATGGCAAAACCTCCTGTTATTTAACAGAAATTAACGGAAAAAACCCATTGTATTTAAAGAGAAATATCGGTTTATTTATGGAAACTTCCGATTAAATGCGATGGATTTTTCCGTAAAATAACAGGAAGTTTTGTCATCATAGCTACCAGAAATTTTCTGTAGAAAACGCGATATTTTTTTAACAGCGTATATAAAATCTTGCAATGGAGTTTAAGGTTAAAATTCGTACCAAAATATAAAGTAATAAATATTACACAAGGTAAAAAAAAAGGTGCTTAATTTAGTATAACTATTGACAAGGGACTTTACGTAACAGCCGCAGATAAGCTTTGGGACCTAGATCTTTTAACCATTGTTTGTACTCGTTGTAGAGAGAGATAGAGACCAAACTACTAGGATGGTTTAGTAAAAAAAGCTAAAAAAGCTATCTGCCTAGATGTGTGAATCTTGGAGCTGGGAGAACTGAACGCCTTTTCACCTGCTGATAGCATATGGATTCATGAAAGCCATTAAATGCAGGGAACTAGTTAAAAACTAAACTAGAAAAATACGGACTAAATTTTAATGGTAATATTTCAATTAAAGATGGTGGAGCAGTTATGAAAAAGATAGGCTTTAGCTTGAAAAAACACCACTGCATTCTTTTTATACAATACACACTAAAAAAAAAAAGTAGAAATTCTACCTTAGGGTAGGATATGTGATATAACCTTAATAAGGTATAATTTTCTACCTTTTTAAGGTGAAAATTATATTAAAAACAATGATTAACAATTTTCTGCTTTAAAGGTATAATTTTCTACTTTAAAATATAGTAATTTATATCTTACTAAGGGTATATCCCATATTCAACTCTAAGGTAGAAATTTTTTTTTTAGTGTGTATTGTATAAAAAGGATGCGGTTGAACCATTATCTGTATCTGCTCAGTTGAATAAAAAAGACAACGAAAAGTAGATGATATAGTTGAAGAATTGAGCTTAGAATATGACTCGGCTTTTAACAATTATAACCAATATTAAGTATTATCAATTATAACAATTATTTGACCAGTGGTAAAATTATTTCATTGTTTTCTAATAAAAATGGTGTTCTTTAAAAGCAAATTGTTAATGAATTTGGGAAATAAGTCTGTTTTATTTTGAATAATACAACGAGATGATACCAGTGGCGGATCCAGTTTTTTTGGTGTTTGAGAGCTAACTTCAAAACATGGAGCAAACTCCAAACACTTGTATGTTTATACTTATTTTAAATAATGATGCTTAATGATGAAACAAAAAGCTTAACTTAAATATCATCACCCCCCCCCCTCATACCCCAGACATAAGGGGCAACAATTTGATGAAATATTATTTGTACTATTCTCAACTAGACTTATATTCAGAGATAATACTATGAAATTTAATATTTATCGATGAATATAAGTCTAGTTGAGAATAGTACAAAAAATATTTTATCAACTTGTTGCTCCTCACGTTTGGGGTATGTGTGTGGGAGATGGGGGGAGGGGGGATAAAGTTCAAGGGCTTTTTTGTTCCCAGCCTCAAATCATCGCAAATTATTTGCAAAGCATCATTATTTGACACAAGTATAAACATACAAGTGTTTGGAGTTTGCTCAAACACTAAAAAATGCTTGATGTGTACTGGATGACACAGTCTATTAAATATGGTTGAATGATTTTATAAATTGAATTTATGTGCCAGAAAGTCTTATTGATTTAAACATTGGCATTTCATATTTAAAAAATGAAACTAATTTTATTAATGTGATAGTACGTATGAATATAGCTGTAAATATAGCTGTGATAAATGTATGTGCAGCTGATTGGTTACTAAACACTGATGTCATTATAAAATTCATGCCCGATGAATTGTCTGCACAGAGTAATTATTTTTGATGTTATATAGTTTAAAAAAAAAGAAAAAAAAGAAGCTTTAATCATCTAGCTTCAAAGTGTGAAAAGTATGATGTGATAACGTTATAAATATCTTCCTTTTTCTTTTTCAAAATCCAATAAAGTAACTTTCTTTTTATAAGTTTTGCATTGAACAAAAATTAAAAGAAATTTTATTTTAGTAGAAACTTCTGTGTGCTTTGCAAAAAGTTTTGTATACTCTATGAAAAACTCAGTAACCCAACTATATTTTAGAAACTCTCTGAACTGTTCCGGTGATACCATATCTGTGAGCTCTAGCTTTATTCTTTATCTTGTCATTTGTCGAATAAATTTATAGCACAAATAACTTCCTTTTTTTAAAAATCTAATTCACTTCCAACAAGCTGCAAGCAACCACTATTAAGTCGGGATTTACTAGAAAACAAAGAATGGAGTTAAGAGGCAAGAAAACGGTTGATAGAAGTCTTGAAAAGTTGTAGGTTGTATGAGTCAGGAAAATATAAAGATGAGAGAGAGACCAAAGCATTGAAGGGAAAAAACTAGATGAATAAAAGTTTTAAGAGCATGAAAGGACAGATACAAAAAAAAATTGCAATTTAGCTGAATGACGAGTCAAGTGAGAACGAGTTTTGTTCAATAGAACTAGAGATAATAGCTCCTTTGAGCAGCGACTATGATAGTATTTGTAGAAAAGAAATAGAGATGCAACCTTACGATGACGGGAGAGGCTCAAGCTTGGCAGAAAAAGCAAGCCCAACTATAATACCAATGCGTTTTTGAACCTTGTCTAGAAGAGAAAGAGCATCACTAAAAGAACCTGCCTAAAGACATGACAGCAGTATACCATACAGGGATAAATAAGAGATTTAAAGAGATAAATATTGGAATCAGGAATAAGATAATAGGAAGCACAATAAAAAGAAGTTCACTATTAGTCATTAGCAGATGTTAACTTTGCAATTGTTTGCATATATGGTTTCCATGAGAGGTTATTGTTATATGATAATCCAAGAAGACATAAAAAGTTACAGGAGTATAAAGTTGAGTCGTAAGCAAATAAAGCCATTTTAGATGTAAGATTGTCAGGCAGATCATTAATGTAAATAAGAAACGACACAGGACCAAGGATAGAACCTTGAGCGACCCCAGAAGTTATGGAAAATGAAGAAGAACGTTGGCTTTTGAGGATGACTTTAATACTGTTGTTAAAAAGAAATGATTTGATAACCAAAAATTTGAAAACAATATTTAATCAAGCACTTATTAAATAGTTTAGAGAGAACTGAGGAGAATTCTGGAGAACACTTTTGTAAGTCTATGACAGGAATGTTGACTGAACCACAACTCATAGAAGAGTTTAATTAAGAAATGACTTAAAAAACGGACGCTGGGGTAATTTAGATGTCTAACTATGGGTTAACTTGTTTAACTGGAATGGTAAGAAGAGTATAGTCATTAGATTCAAGAGTTGAATAAGAGGAAAATTTTTTTGCAAATAGTTCTGCCTTATCCTTCGTAGAGGTAATAAGGTCAGACCCATTAATAACATAAATCAGTTTTTGAGTTTTTTTCTATGAAAATCCTGGAAAATTCTTTTTATAAAAAATTTTACGGTCAACAAATTGACAAAAGATGTGAGTAAATTCTGGAACGCTGGTAAAGGGATAAATGAAGTAACTAAAATCTACTGAATAATTTATGTTTCTCTAAAATGCTCAAAACTCAAAATCTCAGTTTTACTGTAAACAATCTGCGAAGCATAATAATTTATTTACTTTTTAAATATAAAATGTCAGATAATGATTCAGAAATCATTAAATCATTTTTATTTTTATAATTTCATTTCTAATAAATGATTCATTAGAATGGAATGTTCGATTTACCTTCAGTAAAATCAGTAACACTGTTGAAGGTTTTCCAAAAGGCTCTAGAGCCTAACCTCTGAGACATCAACTCAACCAATCACGAAGAACAATCATGAAGAAAATCAAAAAATAAATGTCAAATAATCTCAGTCAGCTCTAAAGCTGACTGAGATTTATTTTTTGATTTTCGTCGTGATTGATTGATTAGAACACAAGTTAGGGTCAGAGACAAGACACAAATCAAGGAGTGAAAGTAAGTGATTAGAGTTGTCTGGAAAACAAGTCATAAGGTTAACTGAGTAAAAGATTAAGAAATACAAAAGTTATGAGCTTTAATGCAAGCATAGTCAGTGATGTTACAGCCAAGCCATTCAGTATGATGAACATCAAAGTTATCAATAACAACATTATTGGCAGAGGAATAGAGCAAAGAAGAGCTTGATCAATATGGTCAGAAATTATATCTAAAAGAGTGAGAAGTCTTAAAAATAAGGTAAACAATAAAGAACAAAGAGAAAAGGATTCAATGCACACCCAAAACAGGGACACTATCTGTGCAACAACATGGCATGGTTTATAGTCTGATATTTTGTAGTTGTTGAACGAATCAGCCTCTATGAGAGCTCCCACAGAGTTCTGGAAACCCTACTACCAAGCAGACTCCATTGAACTGAGTTTTAGAGCTGTACCTTCATTAGGAGATAACAGGAAGAGTTGCACTATCAAGAAGCCACAAGTAAAAATCTATGAGTAGAGTCAAGAAGATCATTTATTTTCTAAAGTGAGAAATAATCTACATAGGTTTAAATCTACAGATTAAGCCTAACAGCCTGAAAGCCTAACAGATTGGAAAGGGGTGGAAGGCCAGTCAACATAATTTGCCTGCTTACCCCTAAAGTCTTTGTTTAGGAGACTTTCTACAAGACAGCAGGGATATACAGTTAACACCTGCCCAAGATGAGTACCTTTATCAAGACACCATCTTTAGCCTTTACTCAGCCAAGAGCCCCACGACAAGGGAATTTCAAGTCAAAGTTTATTTCTCCTAGCATTTGCCTGCAAAAGTAAACCCTAAAAGGCAGCAGTACACAGGGCAGGTAGTATTGGGTTATATGGTAATAGTAGCAGGGTGATCATGATGATCCTGAACCTGACCTGGAGTAGTTAAAAAAAGTTATTTCTATAAGCAGTACTTTAAAATATTAAACGGGATATTTTGGAAAAGCATTAAAAAAAACATTACATCTAAAGGAATTCTGGAAATTAAGGTGAGCCTTATAGCGTATTTTATAGTTGGTAACTGAGCTAACACTACACCAGAGATTTAAGCAGAACACAACATACAGTAACTTAAGGGTGAGTAAACACCACACAGAGGCTCAGACAGAACACAAACATACATATAGGAACTTAAGGGTAAATGAAGACCGTGCCAGAGGTTCAGACAGAAGACAAACATATATACTGTATCGGACAAAACGAGCGCAACCAAATAATGCTAATTTAGTTATATAAAAGTGATGCATTTTTTCAATTTAGAGAAATAAATATGTAATTGTTTAGAGACAAAGTTCTTCAAGTTTTATTCATCACAAAGTTCATTATTTGTACACGAAAATTAATCAAAAGTATTAAAAAAAGTTGATTTTCTTCTGGACAAAACAAGTGCAACTCGACAAAATGTTGACCAAGCTGTATTTCGCTATCAATATTTAGTGGCGAATCCTTTGTTTTCGATCACAGCCTTGCATCTTCGAGGTATAGATTCGATCAGGTGATCACTGAAACTTTGTGGAATCGCTGCCCAGGCCTTTTGGATTTGTTCAAACAGTTGATCCTTATTACGTACACCTTCACGATTAATTCTGCGGTTGACGATCTCCCACAGGTTCTCGATAGGGTTGAGATCTGGAGATTGAGGCGGCCAGTCCATCACCGATAGGTGATTGTCTTGAAACCACTGTTTGACTACTTTTGCAGTGTGTTTCGAATCGTTGTCTTGCTGAAAAACCCATTTTATTGGCATATTTCATTCAGCATGAGGTAACATAACATCTTTCAGGATATTTTTATACATGAAACGGTCCATTACTCCATCGTTTCGATGTATTGGACCTAGACTGTTAGCAGAAAAACACCCCCAGACCATTACATTGCCTCCACCATGCTTCACGGTCTTATGGCAGTAACGTAAATCAAGGCATTTTCCGGCCGGTCGACGTACACAGCAAATGCCATCGCTCCCAATGATGTTGAACTTCGATTCATCACTGAACAAGACAGTTCTGCACATTCCAGTCAATATGAGATGTACCAAACAGGAGTCTTTTCTTCTGGTTTTTTAGTGAAATCAGCGGTTTCTTTGCAGGGCGTCGAGAAAACAATCTGGCTTCAACAGCACGTCGTCTGATTGTTCGGTCCGATACAGGCAGCTCTAATTGCTTTTGTATCTCGACTGATGATATCCAGGGATCCTTCTTGACGGATCTGACGATCATAGAATCCTCTCTAGAAGTGGTGGAACGCGGTCTTCCACCTTTGTTATCTTTTTGTTAATTTTTCTGAACAAGCATTTTCTGAGGCCAAATTTTATGCTGAACATGAATTCACCAGGCATTTTTTTATACTCATCATTTGATGTTGAGATCTTGGCCATTTTTCAAAAATAGCCATTAAAACAAAATAAAAAATTTATGCATGCTGATCGAAATTAGACCTGGTCATATGTCCTTTCTATGGTATTCTTGGTCAATGAATTTTAATTTTAATATAAAATTGAGGTATTAACAATAGTTTAGTTCTAAAGCTATTCAAAAAGGTTGAAAACTTTTTAAATTAATTTCAAGCTTAAGATTGCACTTGAGTTACAGTGATTCAGAGGCAAAATAAATAAGCCACAGTTTGTTCTTATTTTGTACATCAATGTTATTGACAAGATCATTTACAGCCTTAAGAACATTTTAAAAGAAATTTGTCAAGAGTGAAATTTTGCACTATGATTAGTCTGTTGTCCAATTTTACACATCTTCTCTGTCTGATATCAGGAGCTACAGTGAGATAAAAATAACATAATTCTTTGAGAAGAAATAAATAACATATTTATCATTATTTTCAGTTAATGAGTCTAATACTCCAATATTAGCCTGTGTGACAGGGCTGCCATTCTTTTTACAATCGCCCAGTACTTTTAAAATTTTTTGAATTTTTCTGTTTTTTTAGTCTTCTGGCAGCCTGAATGGTTGCTATAAAGTCTTTTTCTAGTTTTCTGGGCTGTTTCACATCATCAGACATCCTCGCCCATTTTCATTTCTTTTTCTTATCCCTTTATGCAAGCTCAGTAAAGGATGAATTTCTGCGTAGACCATTTATCATCACTACATTTTTCCTGGATAAGATAGTGATGGTTGTGGAACCACCACATATTTGATACAGTTGTCAAATTTTTCAAATTCCGATTCACATCCCAGGTTTGTAAGGGGTGCCGGTTTCAACTTCTCGCAAACGATATCCAGATTTTTGAGGAAGTCTATTATAAAAACTTATGGTGTAGTGGTAGAGCGCTTGCCTCATAGGCAAGAAGTCCCAAGTTGATTCCTACCATATCCCTGGTAGTACTGTGCTTAACTTGTTCCTCGGCGCAGTTTTCTTGTTTGTTAAGGTTCATGTTTTGGAATTTTGAGCTAAGAGAGGGTTGTAACCATAACTAAAAGTACCATCCTCTACTGTAATAGCCTTCATGGCCTTGGGGAGGTAAATTGAAATAATAATAGCACTGATAAGAAGGTTTTTACCATCATTGGCTTTTCTTGGCTTTCAGGTTTCTGAGTTCAGGAATTTTGGTTTAAAAAAATTTATACACTATCCCAAGATTGTTCATTATTGGTAGAACAGCACTCTGAATTAGGAAAAATGAGGTCAGCAATAAATTGCAGACTTTAAACTGTTTTGTTTGTTTTAAAGGCGGTAAAAAAAATTTGACATAAAGGGGTTAGAAACAATAGAAACGAGGTCGGCAATTTTTTTCCGACCTCAAACACTTTAAGGTCAGCAGTTAGGTCAGCATTGCTGAATGCCAAACCTAATTCTGAGGGCTGGGTATACAATTTACAGTCATCCACCCCCAGAAGTATCTTAGAGTTCAGGATAGATTTCAGCACATCACTGAAACCAATTGTTTTGAAAGCAACTTATGAACACTGATTTTTTGTTCAGCATTTCTGAACTCTTTTTCCACAGCATGGCCCACACCCATAATACAGGTGCCAAACATTTGATAATTTTCTGGCTGTTCACATTTTAGCTTTTTAGTAACATCACATTGTCTCCAGCTCAATCAGTCATGAAGAAGACTATGGACTCAAGTATATCATCTATCGCAACATCACCTAGAGCTGCTAAGCATTTAATTCTAAAATGATGCAACTCTGCTTCATCTGATCCCGAATGACTAGCATTTTTTGTGTAGCTAGTAGTGACTGTTCTTCTTTGGTTATTTGAATTGAATAAAATTATATGATCAGTTTTAATGTATATACATACAATGACCCACTGTTTAGGTCATGTCATCTAGACCTGCTGTCATCAACTTTATCAAGCATGAGATCGGCAGCCATGCTCAAGTTCATAAAAGCCGCGCTTTGAAGATACATATTAATGCATTGTAGACTAGGAAATACATAAATCAAATCATTGCATGTACACCTTTGCCTCAGTACATCAGGTCCAGGTGTGTCATTGTCTTACTTTAAAGTATTGTCAGATTTTTCTAGGCCACTGGTGATGGACCAATTCTGTCCAAACACTGTGTTTGCAGAAGTCTAAATGATTCTAATGAAATCATTCCTGCTCACCTTGTAGTCTGCAATGCACTGAATTGTACATTGTAGTATTCATTCATCAATAATGACCAGTTTAAATCTTTATTTTTTAAAATGAACAAAGAGCATACTGTTTAACAGCGCAGAGCAGCACACTGTTGAGGTAAACATCAATTAAAAATCTGATTTTCACCTTGTCACTGGAGATGATAGATTGGGTTCATCCAGATTCATAGTGAAAAGTTTGAAATGTTTTGATGATGCAGGATATGTTGCTTTCTGGTTTTGTTGTGCACATATGAAGCATTCTCCAGTCTGGAGTTTAGGCAGAGTGATGAGTTTTTTTGTTCATTGTAAACTTCACAGCATTTTACAACATGATCGCTCCTTTTATTTATTGTGTTGTTGAATCCATGAAGCACATTTTTTTAGTATGATAACTTCTAGAGCAGCAATTATTGTTTTATACATTTAGGAGATGCGGCGCAATAGCACAAAAATGAGAAAAATAACATGTTTTTTTTTAGATTACACTTTTTTAGATTACTAATATTATATATAACATTTAATAGATTTTTATACAAAAAGTTTTACTATGTAATCTTTTCATGTTTTTTAAAAATAAACCTCTACTTTGTTATCAAACTTTTATTAATACTAACTCATTTTACAGTAAACTTTGTAGAAACAATATTTTGTTGCTTAGTTAAATTTAATTAAAGGAGTGCTTAGTGAGAAGTACAGCATTGTCATTGCTAGTCAGATAGCCTTGCTAAGTCAGATAGTTTACTTTGTGTTCATTTAGCCTTTCATATAGCAGTTGGTAGCATGTATGCAAATTGTTACAGGATTTTAAAATAATGGTTTTTTCATGCTTAATATTATTAAAATTAATACATCAAAAGTGCAAAATGGTTATAACTTATCCACTGTCATTTAAATTGTACACAATGTACTGTAAAAACATCATCAGAAAACCATATTTAACTAAAAATGCAATAACTCAATCAATTTAACTGCACTTAAGTATTAAATTAAGATAATCAAAAAAGTGAAGTAAGCTGACATTGCAAAAAAAGTAAACATAATTTAAATGTTCAAAATAAAGATAAGCAGCAAATAGTCTCATAGCAGCAAATCTACCAACAAAACCAAACATAGTACAAAAAATGTCTTAATGTTTATGCCAAAGCTTCAACGTGTAAAAACATTTGATCATATAAATGTCAAGATTTAAAATGCGGGTAGGAATTAGCAAAGTTGCTAACAAAATTAACATGTATTTAGGAACATGTTTTGCTTTATGTTTTATTATCAGAAAAAGAGAAAAGAGCACTAACGTGCATAAAATATACTTAAAGTCACAATAATGAAAAAAAAAAAAAATTTATTCAAATTACCTCTACTCTCTGTTTGTGTGTCTTGGAAGCTTTTTTTAGAATTCTTTCGGAAGCCTAGAGTAAAAATTTTATTTATAATTGTGAACTTGTTAAATTTTAGTTATAATTAAGAACTTGTTAAATTTTAGTTATAATTAAGAACTTGTTAAATTTTAGTTATAATTAAGAACTTGTTAAATTTTAGTTATAATTAAGAACTTGTTAAATTTTAGTTATAATTATACATTATTTTTGGTTAAAAGCAATTGTATGTATGGCTTAGGACTAGCACAGATTAACTATATACTTTTAGACAGATATGGTAATTAAAACAAACAAACCAGTATGTTGAGACATTGAAAAATTGATTTTAAAATTTTAAAATCAATTTTTCAATTAAATATAAGAAAAACAGAAAATTAATAGATAATAATAGATAGACATATTTCATTATTAACACTTATGCCCAGCTTATGTGCTGAAAACTTAATAACACATAATAACAAAAGCAAGTAATTGATTAGTTATCTTAGTAAAAAAATGTTCTCTAACAATATCTAAATTTTATTATCACTTCAAGCATGGCATAAATTAATATCACAAGTGATTTATATATACTTTTAAAGGAATCCTTCTGGTTTATTTGAATTAGAACTTAGTCTTTAAAAAGTTTTTATTTTTATTTTTTTAAATTAGTTAAAAAACCTTTTGTTAAAGTTGCTGCATTACATCCTTAACCTCCTATTATCTCCTTAACCTCCTATTACCTCCTTAACTGGAGTATTAGTTAACAAATTTCAATTTCTTAAAAACCATTACTAAACGAGCTTTTTTAAAAATTTCTGTTTAATCCTATATATAAAACAATAAACCTCAATTTTCTATACTACAATAAGATTTTAGTAACAATCGTAGTAGTGCCAAGCTAGTGACTGACATAAATTGTATATAAAACAAATGACATTGTGGGAAACCATTTTGTGTCAATTGACATGTGCCTCATAACTACCAAATATTATCAACATAAGCTGTCTAACATTTTATATAAAAAAATTGAAACGCTTTTTAAAAAGTTAACATTGTTGTTGAAAAAGCTTTCAAAAAATAAATTGTTATACACATGAAAATAAGTATAATACTCCCTCCGTTCTGAAATACTATTCAAATTTGGATTCAACATAAAGAATTATTGAAACTAATTTTGTTGTTAATTTTTTTAAATTTTTTATATAAAACTAATTATTTTTAAACATTTTAAACATTCAATACTAATAGATTATTAAATGTTTAAAATGTTCACAAAAAATTAATTTTATAAAAAAAATTTAAAAAATGAGCAACAATTTATTTCCAATAATTCTTTACATTAAATGCAAATCGAAACAGTATTTTGAAACGGAGGGAATAACTTTAAATATTAAAATAAGTTAGCAATGTAGTAGAAAACTGTATTCTTCATAAGTAAAGGTAAAGAGTTCAAACCCTGCCATGTCCCTAAGAGTACTGAATTCAGCTTATTTCTGTGCGCAGCAGCCTCCCTTAGCAGGGTTTGTATTTCAGAGTTATAGTCAAAAAAAGAGAACAACAATTATAATATATAATTTTAAGTAAATAATTTATAAATTGCGGGGTAAAGCATAAATGGCGATAATGTTTATCTGACAGGATAAACTAGGTATTGGTGCCGAGCCTCTTCGAAACGCTGGTAATAATAAACGTGATTCTGAGAAGAAGTTTATTATAAGAAATAATTAATTATAAATATATAATTTTACATATTATATAATTATAAGTAAAAAACATAGTTCACATTTAATTAACATTAAAGCATAATTAGCATTATGATTATTGTCATGAAAACAAATGTCATGCAAAACCTGTAAAGTTAACAATAATATTGAAAAAAATTACAAGTTTATTTTAAAACAATATTGTAAACAAAAATAAGAAAATAAATGCAAAAATAAATACCTAATAGTGTACATAAAATACATAATCTTTTACATACTTTATTATAAATACATACACAAATTAATTTATTTAATTATTGTAACAGAAATTTACAAGCAAAACTGACTGTAAATTGGAAATAAAAGCAATTATTTTCATGAGACAAAAAAATATAAAATTACTAAGTTAACAATAACAGCAAAGAACAAATATACTATATAAACTATATTATGATATATTATTAATATATTATAATATAATATAATATTATAATATATTATTATATTATGTAGTGGTGGTTATTATATTAAATATACTAAAAGAAAATTAAAAATTATTTATTTTTTCTGTTGTGTCTTGTTATTTTTTATTGATAGAGTTTGCTAATTTTGTATATTTGCGTTACAAAGTTAGCAAACTCTATCATTAAAAAATAACAAGACACAACAGAAAACATAAATAATTTTTAATTTTCTTTTATTAACTTTATTTAATCTTTGCTACCAGAGAAATTTATAGCAAATAGAAGAATTTTATTTAAGCTCTTTTTTTAATTAATAATTTAACTGCAATCATGATTTCATTAATTACATCTTTTTTTAGTTGTTTTGTTATACTTTCTTTTTTTTTTTCAACCATTTCATTTATTTCTATTTAATTTTTTTCCTATAATACTTTTTACACTGCGGCTATTTTTTTCAATTTATTCTTTACTTTTTTTACAACTAAACAAATGGTTGCAATGGCTGCAATGGTTCTGCCAAATGCAATATCATTGCAACTATATTGCAACTTATATTTGTAATGATATGAGTTTAATCTAACTCAAGCCCAGATTTAGGCATGGACCGGTGAGCCATGGCATAGGGACCCCCACCAACCAAAAAAGAAAAATATTTTATTGACAACTTGATTAAAGTAGATCCTAGATTTTATCTTTACAAAAAATTTTATTATAAAAAATACATTTTATCAGGAAAAAATAAGTTTTTAATATACATTTTAATGATTATTGTAAAAAAAAGTTGTATGTAATTTGCATATATAAGTTATGCCTATGCACCAGTAGTGATTTGGCTTATTACCTTATGTTGATGCATTAGCCAATGCTAATTAATCGGCTTAAATAATCAGTCAATTAATCTGCCGATAGTTAAGCCGATTATTTGGCAATGATCGATACATTGACATTGGCTAAAAAGCAAAACCACTACTAGTGTATAGGTACAATTTACATATGCAAATTAATTACCTAATATTAATATATTACCTTCATATACATACATTAAACCCTATTATTAGCCACAATCGGCTTTTTTCATCGGTACATCACTATTATTTAATGACCTGTAAGCGCTGATAATAAACTGTAGTCGATTACACAATAGTTAAAGCAGTACACAATAGTTGTTGAGCTGAGACAACTATTATATACTGTTTGCACACTGTATTGTGTACTGTTTGTACACTGTATTGTGTACTGTTTGCACACTGTGTTGTGTACTGTTTGCACACTGTATGCATAGCAGTTAATCATAAATCTCACTTTTCTGTTTTACAGAAAATTTTTAAAACTATAAAAAGTTAATATTTACAATAGGAAGTAAACTTGCTGTCTGTTACAGGAAAAGTTATTTAAATCGTGACCTAATATAGACAGCTATAGGTTTTTCTCACTTTCTTTTTCAATAAACCAGTTTACAGCTATCTTGAACTTTGAAAAATTTTCTGGGGATGCCTCCACATCCAAATGACACCAAGGTAAATCCAGCCCTAATCTAACTCAAACTATAACATAATAGTAAAAATATTTCATAATATAACATAATATAACATAATAGTAAAAATATTTCATGTGCAAAAAGCTTGCTTTGCTGGAACTGAGCAATAAAAACTCACACAAAAAAAAATATATATTTTTGAAAAAAATTTGTTAAGGAGGATAAGTAAAGATAAGCTAAGGAGAAAAACATATTCACAAAAGCACAGAAAAATATATTCAAAAATTATAGTCAACAAAAGTTGTATTGTCAAAGTAAAGCTAAAAGTGTGTAACAAGCTAAAATCTAAAAAAATAAAACAAAGTTGAGAAATATTATTTAATTTATAGTTAAGAAATATTATTTAATTTATAGTTGAGAAATATTATTTAATTTATAGTTAAGAAATATTATTTAATTTATAGTTGAGAAATATTATTTAATTTATAGTTAAAAAATATTATTTCAATGTTATGTAATCGAAAACAAAAATGAAATATTAAATATAAAATTAACATAGTAAAAAGAAGTAAACTAAATAAAAACAAGAAATAACAAAATCAAATAAAACAAATTTAAGCAAAAAACTAAAAACAAATATTTTAACAATAATATAGCTCAACAAAGAAATGACTTTCCAACAAATCAACATAAAATAACATGTTAACCAGGAAAAACGAAAAATTAGAATGGGAAATCTTAATAAGTATATAAAAACTATAAACAATTGAAATAAGTTAAAAACTCCTTTTATAAACAAAACTTATGTAGTTGAATATCAGATCAATAACATAAATAACTAAATAATTGTTAGAAATTGATAAAATACATAAAATTACACTAGACAACAAAATATTATGAAATATTATTATAAATAAAGCCATATAATATTATTATGTTATAATTTAAATGTAAAATTTTCAAAACTGTGGGACACTTAGCATGGTTAACAGTGTTAAACGCAACTCTGTCTGGTTTACAAATCAATGTTACTAGACTTATTTTATAAAAAGATAATAATTCAAAATATAGGTCCCAACTAACTAGAAGTTTTAACAGGAGTTACAATCTCAATATAGTTTGGTCTATAGGTCCATAGACGTTGTAACAAATTTGAGAAGAAAATGAAAATTAGATGAACACAGTTTGGCCTTCTCAAAACCTTGATCAAAAGCTTCTTAAATTACTATGGAACAAGCTGAAAAGAAACCAGAATATGGTATCCATCATCAAAGAAGATTATGTAAGTTAACTTGTTAGTTATAAAGGTATTTGGGACAATATATGAGAATTTATTATAAAAATACATTTTAAATTAGTAACAAAGTGATTAAATAATTTTTTAATAAAAAATTATAAAATATCTTTTAATGAAAAAAATGTTAGCATATACACCTTGTAACATTATTTTTTATTTTGTAACGCTATTTTTTAAACGACAAACTTATTTGCTTTATCAAAGTTAAAATAAAAACTGAGGTGAGGAGACTTTATAAACTGCATTGAATGTTTTTTTTTGAATAAAATTTTCTATATTAAAGATAAGGTCACTTGGATAAGGATTTTTTCAACTTGTTGATTCTTCCTTTTTGATTTAAGCTT
This sequence comes from Hydra vulgaris, assembly GCF_038396675.1. NCBI lineage: Eukaryota > Metazoa > Cnidaria > Hydrozoa > Anthoathecata > Hydridae > Hydra > Hydra vulgaris. Next base: position 20,315,273 of record NC_088926.1, on the reverse strand, counting down.
TTTTTATCAGTTTGTTAGGAACTTTAGTTAAGTTTAATACACCATAATACATTAGATATTGATGTTTATCATTATTGACACATGTCAATTGTTAAATTATTTGTTAATCTACTTACCTGCTTTACATTTTCTTACAACATTAAAAGATTTTGTAACATAAATGTTGATGCAGACTTGAAAGTAAAGTTGTTAATTACTATAAGTGAATAACACTTTTACTGTCAATAAGTTATTGAGTTCCATCATTATCTAAAACTTCAAAAGGTGAACTAAGCTTGCAAACAAATATTGTCAAGTCAAACTTTACCTGCTTTCATTGGTTTGAGTTATATTTCTGAATTTGTTTATTTGATTTCTGATTTTCGAATAAACAATCATCAATTGTTATTAGTTTTAGCTATTTTGTCTCTTTTTTGTAATTAAATTTATATTTCATAAGTACTTTTTTAATTTTAGCAAATGTTTCTTCGAAGATGTTTGGCTTTGACATGACTAGTATTTGTAAAAGTATTGCCACAGTTTAACTTATGCAATTTGAAGCAAATTTTGCACTTGGCTTCTAACCCATTTAGCTATTCAAAAAATTTCTAAATACTACATTACTTTGCCATCATCAATTTTGAAACAAATACAATATAACTTTAAATCAATAGAAAAAAAGTAGATATAAATCTGATTTTAAACAAACATAAACAACTTCATTTTAAACAACAACATTCAAAACTTACTCTAAGTCTACAATCCAGGTTCCATTTTCACAGCATACTAAACAATAATAAACAAAAACTACGAACCATTTTGGATAAATGTTAACAAACAAGTATTTTTCCACTTTTCAGTTGTATTTCAAATGTTTACTTGAACTAAATATGCCAAAATTGAGTTTTTTAATGAATTTCATAAATGGTATCCCAATATCTTGAGAAAAACAAATTAATTAGTTTAGGTTTAATTTTTTTCAAATTCAAAATAATTTGATTGGTTTGATTTGATTTAGTCTTTTTTGTTTGACTTTAACTAAATAAACAGTTTGGTTAAACATACGGCCTTAGTAAAAATGTCAATGAGCTGAAGATGCATATTTTTCTTTAAATACCTGGAGAGTGATATTGATTGATTATCAGCTGTTTAAGGTCATTTTGGAAAATATTATAATTTATTAAACCGAAACGCTATATCATTTTTGTAATTACACAGTGGTGGCCAAAAGTCTTGGAACAAAACATTTAACGACCAAAAAAATTTATTTTTGATCTAAAGTATAAATTTTAAAAGTTTGATGCTTTTGTTTTTACATAGCAATGTTTATAGTTACATATTTGTATATTGCGCAATTTATTATCGTTTTTTATTATTCATAAGCAATTTATCAGCTATATTATGCCAGAACTTTCACCTAAAAAAAGAGGAATTATTGCTGCATTATATGAACAAGGTTTAGTTCAAAGAGAAATATCTGAAAAGCTTGGTTGTTCATTATCAACTGTAAGTAGAACTTTAAAAAGGCATAAAGAAGAGCCCCAATTAAATTTTACTTCAAAGATGAGATCAGGCAGGCCCAGAGCAACCACCTCAAGAACTGACAAACTTATTGGCCGGATCAGCCATGCAAATCCACGGCTATCTGCACACGAGATTTCAAAAGAAATTTTTATTGAGGAAAAAAGTAAGTGACCGAACAGTTAGAAGAAGGCTTTTGGTTGATTTCAAAATGAAGGCATACAAGCCAGCAAAAAAACCTTTTTTATCATTAAAAAACCTAAAAGATCAAAAAACATTTTGTCAGCGCTACAAAAATTGGACTGGAGAAAATTGGCCTAAAGTTCTTTTTTCTGATGAAACATGTATTAAACAACTTAATGTTACAAACAACTTTGTAAGAAGACCAAAAAACTGTAGATATATGCCAAAATATACAGTTAGCAGTGTCAAGGCTCCTGTGTCTTGTATGGTTTGGGGTGCTATTTCTGCCAAAGGACGTGGGCCATTATGGATAATGCCCAAGAATACCACAATAAACAGCAAAGTCTATTTGGATGTTATGAAGGAGAAGTTGCCACCTTTCATGCAGATCTTGAACTGTACTTATTTCCAACAGGATGGTGCACCATGCCACACAGCCAAAATTGTAAAGAAGTGGTTTGCTGATGAAGGAATTCAAACCCTTGAAAATTGGCCTGGGTCATCACCAGATCTTAATGTTATTAAAAATTGTTGGCATATTATGAAAGTAAAAGTTGCTGCCAAAAAGCCTAGATCCTATAATGATTTAGTTGAAGCAATCAAATCAGTATGGATCCATGAAATTACACCAGACTATTGTACAAAACTTGTTAACAGCATGCCAAAACGTATCTAAATGGTAATTGACAATAACTATGCTTCCATTAAATATTGAACTTTTATCATGTATGTGCATGTACCTATCATCTTTAAAATTGTTATAAACACTTATTTTATTGAATTTACTAATAAATTGTTTTTTACACAAATATATTGATTTCATAACATAAAATATGATGTTCCAGGACTTTTGGCCACCACTGTAGTGTCATTCAGAGTTAACAAGTATTAAAAAAGTGATGATATAAATGCAACATAAACAAAGATAAAATATAAAACAAAGATAAAATAACATAATTCAACCAATTAAATAGAAATGTGTTTCTACTTGATATAAAATGTTTAAAAAATTATTTAAATAGCTTTTAAACATTAATTTAATGCAAATTTAAATAATTTTTTTTTAAATTAAAAATTCATTAAATTTGAATTTAACTGCATTTGCATTTAAAAATATCTAATTAACAATACAATTTACATTTAACCACATTTATTTAACAAAATAATTATACTATAAACTTTTAATAATGTTGAAAATAAATTTCTTTGATAGTTTGTACATCAATCTATTTTAAACAAGTTAAAATTAAATGCCTTTGAATAAAAAAATCCCCCCTTTTCAATGCATAATCATGATTAAGATTGAAATCTGTCATAAATGATATATTTAAGCCATCTCTGTAATATAAATTCTGTTTTACTTGTGAGTGTTTCAATAATAACGAAGATGTTTAATTACAACTATGTAAGTAAAAAAGTGCCAAAATAATCCAAACTGATAAAAAGCTTGACTCTTGTAGATAAGCTTTTTGTAGGTGATTTGGAATGGTTGGACAGCGTTTTAGAATTAAGGTTCTTTATTAAAAAAAAATTTTGCTCTTTGCAAACTTCATCAGACATTTCAGTTCAGAGTGTAAACTTAAAAGGTAGTTTTGATTGGAATATGCTTTTTTCCAATAATTCTTTCAGTTTAAGTAATTAATTTATGTTTTTTTAATTAAAAAAAAAAATTATTTTTGCAAGTAAGACTGTTTTTTTTTTAGTTGCTTACAAAAATTAAATATACATTTTTATAATTAATCACTATAAGTTTTAGAATATGACAAACTATAATATTACTATAATATAATATAGCTTTAAAATAATTGCACATTAACATGTTAACATTTATCAACCTTAAAAATAAAAAAAAATAAATATATATATATATATATATATGTATGTATGTATGTATGTATGTATGTATGTATGTATGTATGTATGTATGTATGTATGTATGTATGTATGTATGTGTATGTATATGTATATATATATGTACTATATATATATGTATTATATATATATATATGTATTATATATATATATATATGTATTATATATATATATATATATATATATATATATATATATATATATATATATATATATATATATATATATATATATATATATATATATATATATATATATACATTAGGGATATGACAATTTTTAAAGACCCTATCCCCATGTTATTTTTTGTGGAGTTTTAATGCAAAGATCAAGAAAAATCCAATGGCAAGTGTCAACATTAAAAAAATGTCACCCCCTTATTCAAATTTATAAAAATATATACAATTATACATTGTACAAAATGGCTTTTTATAATCAGAAATACAAACATCCATCCATTTTAGTGTTCATTTGTCAAAAGAAATTTAATGTTAATTTTTTCAATGCTTTTGCACAATGGAAGTAAATCCTGCAGAACTTTAATTGCACGTTCAGCACAAATGTTTGACCTTTGAGTTGGGATTGGAGTTGGCTCAATCGATCAAAAAGTCCTTAAAGTCTTTATTGCCTTTGAGTGATCTTTGCAAACGGCTGCCAAATTATTGTAGTTATCCTGATTATAAACCTGACCACAAAACCAGATGTCACTCCATGTGCCACTAATAAAGTCACTTGATGACTGACCTTCGGCTGACTGTCGAAATTCTGGAAGTAAAATATAAGCTAGCAAAGCATAAATTGCTCGGCTATTCCATCTTGCATTACTTATATTTGGCAAAGTTCTGAAATTTACTTTAGGGAAGCATCCTGTTTTCTTAAACTGTCTGTAACAAGTGATCAAGTGATGAAGGAAAGCCATATCATCTCTCCAAACAATTTCTTCTTCCTTCAAAGCATCTCCAGAATTGTCAAAAGATGCTTTCAGTTGCTGGTATCCTTCTGTAATTCTGCTAATGAACCAATAATTGAGATTAGGCAAGGTTGTTGCTGCTTCAAAATAATCATTCATCACATATTTTAGTAATGTATTAAGAACATGATGTTGGCATCCAATATAAAGAGGTTTGTCTAATCCAAGCTTAACAAAATGCTTCTGTAGTAGTGTGACTGCTCCAACAGATTTTCCTGTATTTGCAGAGCTTGTATCAGAAATTATTAACTTAATTGCAGGCCATAGCTTATATTCATCAAGCACAGTTTTTATTCCATTGAATATTATTTCACCTTTTCCATTGATCAGTGCAAGAACTGCTAGTTTAACTTCTCTATTTTCATTTTTTAGAACTACAACCTGGTACTCTGTATTCTTTATGTGCTTCCCATCAAAGTGCAAGCTCCAGTTTTCGTTTCTTAGAGTTTCAATAAAATGTTTTTTAAATTTTTCTCCTGCTTTCATTGTAGCTTTGTAAACACCACTTTGACTTGGAGTTGCAATAGAAATTCCATCTTTTGCAAGAGTTTTACAGACTGTGTGTGCCTTTCTTGAACTCAGTTTTGATTTTGTCATCAAAAAACTGATTATTGCATAATCAGTTTTTTGTCTTTTACATGTTGTTGGAGCTTCTGAATTTTGAGAACCACTGTCAGAATCTTGTTTTTCTTCTTCAGTGCTAAAATGTTCTTCATCTTCACTGCTTAAATCATCCTTAGTATCTTGA